>NW_022589724.1:25906404-26158386 GCF_004348235.1 Phoca vitulina | reverse complement strand
CCCCCCCCCCCCCCCCCCCCCCCCCCCCCCCCCCCCGCCCCACCACCTGAGGGTAAGTGTGCAAGTCTCTGGGGTGGATAAGCCTGGGTTTCTTCAGAACCTCGCCCCCTCTGGCCTCTGACCTTGCAAGGGGAGAAGAGGCCAGGGAGGGAGTTCAAGTGTACAATGATGTGTGATACAGTTCAAGGTGTGTGATGCAGACACAGAGGGGTGGACAGGGGCTGGTCAGGCCCCACACACAGGCCCAGCCAAGCGGTGGGTATAGGCCTGGAGCCCTCAAGTCTTCTGGAATCTGGATTCCTGGCAGCATGTTCTCCTCTTTGCCTCCCCTGGCCCTGCCCCCCTGGTGATCCAGAGGTCATCACAGAGGAGAGACGTGGGTGAGGGACAGAACTCGGAATGGGGTCAATGTGGACGCTGCCACCCACCAGTGGACCCACAGGGGGCTGGCAGAGAGAAAGGGGACCACCTCCGGTGGCCCTCTGTGCCTGGCACAGCCTCAAGCTGGACATGCTTCTGTCCCACCCACTGTGCACCCCTCTTGCCCTGGCTGCAGTCTTCCAGGATCTACAGGGTCCTGGTGAAGTGTGGATGACAGTACCTCAGCCCCCCCAAGCCCCTCCAGCTCCCTGGCCCTGCTGCATGGGGCTGAACGTGGGTGTCAGTTCATCAGTGTGCTAGGAGGTGGGGGCCAGTGAGGGCTGCTGCTGGTCTGGGGCTGGGCCTGGAGTGGGGAGCCACAAGTGTTCAGTCAGAGCTGGACTCTGCTTCTGCAGCCTCCATCCCTCTCTGGGGGCCATGTCCCTGGGAGTGATGCTAATAGGAGCCCGCCCTTTGCTCTTCTCCCTCTGAGGGCCCAGGGGTCAAGGAGCACAGACTGAAGACCTGGGGGCATGTGTTTATTTAGCAAGCAAGGAGGGGTTCCATCAGAAGGGCAGCCTGGGAAGCAGCTGGTGGGCTGTGTGGTGAGAAGGGTCTCCGGGCTCTCTCCTGGTGTCCGGGTCGGTGGAACAGCTGGGCGGTACCCTGGGCAGAGGTCAGCGTGAGGGTGATGGGGTGGAGAGAGACAGGGGACACCTAAAAGAGAGTCAGAGGAATAAAGAGGGCAGCAGTGCTGGGCAGGGGGGACAAAGGCAGGCCCAGGACCCCCTCCCACTGCACTCTAGCTCCCATCAGCCCCTTCCTGGGCCATACTCACCGCATACTCATTCACTTATCATCGATGCACTGGTCTGTGGGGGACAGAGTGGTCAGCATGGGCAGGAGTGTGTGTGGGGAGATCCCTGACCTCCAGGGCCCCTGTGCAGCCCCTGGGCTGCCCTGGGCCCCAGCCTGGCCAGCCGCAGAAGATCTGGGGGTTCCCTTCAGGGATGGTGCAGCAGAGGGGTGGATGATGGGGGCAGGGGATGGGGAGAGAAGCCAGAGGACAAGCAGAGCTGGGTGACACCCATTCTCCAGAGGAGGCAGATAAGGCCCAGCCACGTGCCTACTTGGGCACCAGGCCTTCTGCCTGTTTCCCTGCTGAGTCCTGACAGCCCCGGCAGCCTTGGGGAGGCACCTGCCAAGGCCAGGCCAGGCCACCTGAGCACCTCCCAAGTCAGTGGTGAGCAAGCCCCAGGGCAAAATGGGTGCTAGCCCAGGACAAGCAGACCTGGGTAGAGGGGAACATGGCCAGGCAACTAGATGGGAAACTTGGACCCGGGCTCTCTGTCAGGGAGGAATCCTTGGGGCCCACATTGCTGGGTACCCCGCAGACCCCTGGGTGAGTCAGGGTCTTCTTGAACCCAAAGTGGCTCCCAGGGGCTCCAGTGACTGCAGTAGGGGCCTGAGTCTCCCCTCTCCCCCTTTCCCTCGTGAGGCAACATCAGGCCCGGACAGTCCCCATGTCCCCTTCTCCTCTCCGTCGCTGGCAGTTACCAGTGGGGACAGGGAAGATGATGTGGTCATCGGTGAGGTCCAGGGATTTAGCAAAGCTGGCGAAGTATTCCTTCAGAGCAGTGGGCAGCTGCTTGGTCCTCCCTATGGTCAAGATGGTCAGTGAGTGGGCAGGCGAATGTTCCATAAATATTGTTGAACATGGGAACGAGGCCTCAGAGCCCTTCCTCGTGACGGGGGTGGGGGTGGGGACGGACCTGCGGGAAGACACCTCACCCACCTCCCAGGGGCTCAGAGTAAAGGGGACCTTGGGGGCTGGGTGGGATGGGCCTCTTTTCCCCCAGCGTGAGCAGGAGCCGGGTCCCAGAGGCGGTAGGTGAGGACCCACCATAGAGGGTGATCTTGAAGTACTCCTGGTTTTTGTAAACTTTCTTGAAGAACACCATGGCAAACTGGTTGTAGTCGGTGGCCATCACCCGCACGGTGTAGCTCTGCACTCCGACGTAACCTGCAGGGTGGCCGGTGAGGGGTCAGCCCGCCCTGGCCCGGTGCGGGAAACAGTTTTTTCCTCCCCAGCCCCCACAGGTCGGCGTCTATGCCCCCTGGAGACCCGCCCCACTCAGGACTCACGCTTAATGTTGCCCAGGGTGAACTGGCCAGGCAGGGAACTTGGGACAAAAGTTCTGATCCAGTGGTCACAGCGCTCGTTCCTGTGGAAGCAAATGATGGGTGGGTAAGAGGGTGACCGTCCAGCAGTGCCCGTGTGGCTCAGTTGGTTAAGTGTCTGACTCTTGATTTTGGCTCAGGTCCTGATCTCAGGGTCCTGGGATCGAGCCCCGAGTCAGGCTCTGTGCTCAGCACATCGGCTTGAGATTCTCTCTCCCTCTCCCTCTGCCCCTGCGCCAGCTCGGGCGTGCACACACACACACACTCTCTCTCTCTCTCTCTAATAAATAAATAAAATATTTTTTAAAAAAAGGTGACAGCCTGGGGCGCCTGGGTGGCTCAGTGGTTGGGCGTCTGCCTTTGGCTCAGGTCATGATTCCGGGGTCCTGGGATCGAGTCCTGCATCGGGCTCCCTGCTCCGCAGGAGGCCTGCTTCTCCCTCTCCCACTCCCCCTGCTTGTGTTCCCTCTCTTGCTGTGTCTCTGTCAAATAAATAAATAAAATCTTTAAAAAAAAAAAAAGGTGACAGCCCACCCTGCTCCGATGGGTCTGGCTTTTCCCCATTGAACCCATCCCTGCCTGTCCCTGCCTGCTCTGTCCTGAGCCACCTGACTCTCCTTCCAGCACCTTACTGTCCTTCCCTCTTCGGGGTCCCCCCCCACCCCAGGGATTTGTCCCCTACTCTTATCTTGTGGCTTCCTGCTGTAACCTCTCCTGTGGGGTTCACCCTCCAAGGCTCCAGTCTGCTCGATGCCAGGGACTTCCTTAGCTCTTGGGCCAACCCTGACCTCTCACGTGCATCCTATCTGATCTCCCCAAACCTGCCCTTCTTCTGTTCCTTGCACCACAAATGCTCTAGCCTCATCCCCCAAGTGACAGAGTCAGAAACCCATAGGAGCTCGGTAATCCTTGGCTCTCCTCTCTAGATCCTCATCTGCCCCGACCCTGGTCATCTCCCACCTGGGACTGACCAGCCTCCCTCTTTCCTCTCCCTGCTGCAGCCAGACCCGCTCGTCACCAGATCCCTTTGGTACTGGTGTCTGAGGACCCTGCCCCTGTGGCCACTGCCCCCCTCTGGGCTGTTCATCAGCCCCTGCTCAGGGCACCCATGTGATGGTTTCCTGAAGGAGTTGGCTCCCTCCTCAAGGCCCAGCCTAGAGACCACCTCTCTGGAAGCCCTTGACGAAGCCTTGGGTGGGATTCCAGGCTGGATCCAGTGACCCTCCTCCCACTCTAGCACACCCCTGCTCTCTCCGTCTCATTCCCCTAGGACTGTCTGTGTGTCTGCGCTGAAGTTACCGATAAATGTTGAGCTAGCGAGCGACGGAAGGGATAAATGCCGGGGGATCTGGTACCCAGCAAAAGGATGAATGTCCACCTCAGCTTCAGTCACCCCTCGGCTTTGACATCAGTCTGCCTCTCGGACCCCCAGGACGGTCCCCCCACCCGGACCCCCATGCCCTCCCCAGGAGGTGGTGGCTCTCACCTGATCAGGGTGGAGGTGACATTGTAGCTGTGGTTGTCTTTCAGCTTGTAGGTGGTGGTGTACATCTTCAACTGGGCTCGTTTTTCTGTATTAATTGAATTCCCTGCTACACCTATGACGTACCATTTTCCCTGGAACTACGGGGGGGGGCCGATGATAGGCGGAGCCCAGGAACGGCCCCTGGGGGCCCCTACTGCTCCGTCCCTGCAGGTACCTCTAGGCAGCCTGACCAGGAACCAGGAGCTCCTCTAACCGGGCAGCAGGGACCCCGACTGACCACACAGGTCTGCGCTGATGCGGCTGCAGGAGCTGGGGGCCACCAGGCCAGGAGAGAGCCCTGAGTCTGGTAGGGACAGGATGACCCTCGGCAAGTGGCCAGCTGAAGTCCCTGATCCTGTTTCCTCATCATGCAGGAGGCCTGAAGATGTTCCCACCTTGCAAGAACTGTGGGGATTATGGAAGGGATTGTGGACCTGGGAAGTTCTGCTCAAGTGACCTTCTTGTCAGCAAAGTTGGGGTGGAGATGGGGCCATGGGGTGTGCTTTCCATCAGGGGACCCAGGGACAGGCTGAGCTGAAGCCTGAGCCCATCCTGCCCTGACACTCTCCCTAAAACTCTGTCTCTCCCACCCTCTGTTCATACTCTGCCCCTCCAGGCCCCTTACCTGGTCATCCTGGAAGTCAGGCTGCAGGGGGATCTTGATCAGAAATGGGGCTGGGATCAACTCTGGGGGAGAGTCCTGGGCCTGAGCCTGCAGGGCCCCCAGCAGGACAAGGCCCAGCCACAGGAGACCTCGGGCCATGACTTCAGGGCTTAGGAAAACTGGTGTGCCAGATGGCAGCTGAAGAGGAGAAGCTAGTGAGAAGGCTGCCCCTGGGGGACCCTATTTATGGTCCCCTGGCCAATGGCTCACTCCAGGGTGGAGCGAATTTATCCTTTGCCAAATCCAGGAAAGGTGAGGCAATTGCCAGCAACTCAGGCTGAAACATTTGGCAAGCTCTCGGTCCCTTTCCCCCAGGTCAGGATTATGCAAGATGAGGGGCCCGAAGGCCAGGGAGGGGGGGGAGGGGGCATTCCCCAGACCTCCACATCTCTGGCAGGGACAAGGACTCCTTTGTGTGTGGTCCATCGTCTCCAATCTGGACAAGTTGTCATCCCTGACCTCTAGGAGCCTCTGCTCAGCCCAAGCCCAGGGTGGGGTAAATGCGGAGAGGCCCCCTTCCTGCACCCGATGAAGGCGGACAACGCTTCGCACCAACAGAGTATGGGCTACTGATGAGGGGACAGAAGGCAAGCTGAGGACAAGGCAGAAGCTGACACCCCACAACCCCCCCCCCCCCCACGGGATATATGTGACTTTCCTCAGGCACTCCTGGCTGCCCTAAAGCTAAGAAAAGGAAAAACAAATACTTAACTTCTAGAGATCACAATCCTGCAAGACACGAGTCTCCCTCAGTTTACAAATGTCTTAGCAATCTACAAGAACAAAGCATTTCTATCAATAACCTAGCTTCCAGAAGGAAATGTAGATACAATTAAATGTCCTTATAACTGTTATAACCAGTTATAAGGCTCGGTCGGTTAAGCGTCTGCCTTCGCTCAGGTCATGGTCCCGGAGTCCTGGGATCCAGCCCCGCGTCGGGCTCCCCGCTCAGGCGGGAGGCCTGCTTCTCCCTCTCCCACTCCCCCTGCTCGTGTTCCCTCTCTTGCTGTGTCTCTCTCTGTCAAATAAATAAATAAAATCTTAAAAAAAAAAAAAAAAAATTCTTTCTTGGTCGTCAGCTCTGGACCTCACCCCACCGAACCTCACTTATATTCCAAAACCTCATCACTACCTCCTGGTTCCCTCCAGGAAAGGGGAGGCAGCTGAAAGTGGACCTTCCTGGCAGGGAAGGACAGAGTATATGCCCTGGGCTCATAGAGCCCAGATCCTGGCCTCCACCCAGGGACCCCACACCAGGCCCTGGCCCAGGGTGAGATACCCTTCCCCCAGTGAAGACCTATCGGCAGTGTTCCTCCCCTCCTCCACAGCCCACCAGCAGGGGTGGACCCAGACCTCAGCTGACCCCTAAGGGACTCGGCCCCTCCTGTGGGCCCCGTGGACAGAGACCCCAAGCTGGGCCTCCCAGCCACAAATGAGACAGTTTGACAAATCAGAGCTCTGAGTACGCAGTCCCAGCTCCATCCTGGTCGGGAGACAATGAAGGACATGCCCCATGCACTGGGTGAAGCAGGCTGGGGGGCTGGGGCCTAAAGGGGGGCTCTCTACCCTGCTGCTCTGGACACCAGGTACTTTGGGTCACAGTGAGTGCAAGGACTCAGCCTCATCCATGAGGCAGCATTGACACCATTTGCTGTCTCGGGCCACAGTCTTGGGCTGTGGAGCCCAGCGGCCTAGACCTGGGCCCCCGGAAGTGTTTCCGTCATGGCTGATCCCAGCTTTGTCCTGGAGGGAAGCAATTTCCTCATGGGAGCCTGGTTGTCCACGGGAGGCAGTGAAGGGTCCCAGCCCCTGGGCAGCGTCTCCTAGAAGTCACCAGGAGAGCCGCCTGACCTGAGGCGGAACTGAGGGCTCACTGGCCTCTGATGACTTCCGGGGCCTCATTGGCTCTTCTACTTGCTACAGGGAACCAGCTCCCCTCATCTGGGCTTTGGGAGGTAGGCAGGCCCTGAGGGAAGGGACTCTGGGGGTCCTGAGATGGGGGGTGGGGGCAGCCTCTACCTCCCTGACGCCAGGAAGTCCCCCAGAGGACCCCCGCCCTCTCAGGCCTGTCAGGGTGATGAAAGAGCAGGAAGTGAGGATGAGCAAACTTTGGAGGAATGATGTTGCCACCAAAGCCCACGTGCCCTCTGAAGGTGCCAGTGACCACCTCTCACCCCTCTCATCGCCACTCACAGCCCCAGGAGCTCCACCTCTGCTTCCCTCTCTGACCTTAAAAGGTATCTTTGAGTTTGCAGTGACTGCTGGATAGGAGGGTGACTGACAGAGGGAGCCCCAGTAGGGACGGAGCAGCGTCCCTAACTAGGGAGAGGCAGTGCCTCTCTGTCACTGGACAGAATATTCTAGACTTGAACAGTCATGAGGTAGAGTGGCCAATGCTCCCTTGGTATGAACCCCCCAACCCCTGCTCACCAGGGTACGGAGTGGGGAGGAATTAGGGCCAGGTCCGCAGCCTGAGAAAACCAGGGCCAGTTGCAAGAAGGGAGAAGGCCTGGCTCAGGGGCCCTCAGTAGAATCCTGACCCCCGAGGTGCCGCCCACCCTTGCCCAGCCCAGCCCACTCCACCCCTGCCAGTTTTCCCTTCTGTAAAGATAGCTGCGTTGCAGATGCTGTGAGGTGTTGAAAAGAAAACCACAGGCCCAAAATGGATTCACTTATGTTAAGGGCCCTACAACAGCAAGCCAAAACCTAACGTCTACCCCAATTGCAGTTTCGGGCCCCCTGCACTGCCCTCCCCCAATGTAACCTTTGACCAGCCCACATGGAATTTCTGGGTCAGCACCACGAAATTTACGGAGAGACCCCTTCCATTTCCCTTAGAAGGGTGACCTTGGGGGCACCTGGGTGGCTCAGGTGGTTGAGCGTCTGCCTTCGGCTCGGGTCATGGTCCCAGGGTCCTAGGATCGAGCCCCGCGTTGGGCTCCCTGCTGGGCGGGAAGCCTGCTTCTCCCCCTCCCACTCCCCCTGCTTGTGTTCCCTCTCTCGCTGTGTGTCTCTCTGTCAAATAAATCAATAAAATCTTTAAAAAAAAAAAAAAGCATGACCTTGCCTAAAACAATGGACTCTTTGATAATAGTTTCCTTTTTCCTGTTCCTTCTCTACCTTCAAAAACCTTTCCTTTTCTGCAGCTCAACAAAGCTCCGTTCTATTTGCTAGATGGGACGCTGCCTGATTCATGACTCGTTCAATAAATCCAATTTGATGTTTTAAATTACTCAGCTGAATTTGTGTTAACAGAGGCCAGGCACACACAGGGGGCGGCGTCTCTACCTGAGGCCATCTCGGAGTTTCTGAGCAAACCCAGTCTTCTTGTGGTGCTGACTCCAGGCCTGTCTCGGGCCCACCGGCCTTATCTGTCTGTTCTTATCTTTGTGTGGGCTCAGCCTCAGCTGACAGCTGGTGATGGCCACCTTATTGCCCCTTCCTTACCTAGCTGCCTCGCCCCTCTGCTGACCCAGCCCAGGAGCCGAGGGAGGGGTCAGAGTGAAGGGGACGAGGCCTGTCCACGGATTTGAGGCTAAGCAGCGTGCTGTGTCCCAGCCATACTTTGTGGGGATCCAAGGACGGTCATGGCCATGGCTACCGCAGAGATCAGGCCAAGCTGTGGCCAATCCTAGCCAACAAGATGTGGGTGCTGGGCTGGTTGGAGCCGGAGGGGAGGGGACCAGCTGGGTGTGCCCGCTGCATTGGGCCTTAGGAAGGGAGGAGTTCTTGCAGGGCTGTGGGGGGAGGGTAAGGTCAAGATGTCCACCCACTTCATGCAAGCTGAGATTCAGCACTCAGGGACCATAGGGGAGTTCTCCTGGCTTCCTGCCACAGAGAAACACAGGTGTGGATGCCTTTTCAGTTTCCGCCATTGCTCCAGAGACCCAGAGCAGGACTTGGAAGGCCCAGCCCTGGCTTCTCCCAGGAGGGACTTGGCCCCAAGGCTTCTATGTGACGTGTTGTGGACTCACATGAGTGAGCAATGTGGCCTTCAGGGTCCTGTCTACCCTGGAGCCCTTGGATTTGGCCAGAGTCCAGACAGAAGGTCCACACCATGGTCCCCCTGAGTGCTGGGGAGATGCCCCCAGGAGACCAGTCACAGCCTCAGCAACTCAGTGTCCAGAGATGAGCCTTCCTTAGCCACTGCGGGTCCAAACACCCTGGAAGGGGAAGGCCTGCTCCTCCAGAGCCTTGGCTTGAGTTTCTGGTTTCCAGAAGCAGCTTTCCAATCCCCAGACCCCATTTGTCATGTGAGGGCTCACCAGGGAGCCTCAAGGATCTCCTGGCTCCTGTCCCTTCCACCTGGCAGGGACCCTGCCTATGGAACGGCTCTGAAAGGCAGCCCCTCCCTACACCTCCCACAAACACCCACTGAGTTCCTCCCTATGCAAAGGTCCTTTGGGCCCACTGGGCAGGGGCCTGCAGGCCCTGCCATATGAGGTCTGGGCCCAGGGCTGCCTCCTCAGTCTGGCCCTCAGGTACCTGGCCCAAGCATGCCTCCTAGCTGGATGCTCCTGCCTCTCTCTCTGGGGCCTGGACTCCCATGCAGGCTAGAGGGTCCATGATGACCACAGTGGGGACTGGAGGCCACTGCTCTGGGCAGGGCCTGCAGTGGGCACCAGGCATCTAGCAGGTGGTGGGTAGACACTGGGCTCCTGTGGAGCTGGGCAGGAGGCACCTCTTCCTGGCAGGGTCCTGGCGCTGGCCAAGACGCGGCTCCTCCCAGCTCTGCACCCTTCCTGCCTGGGCTGCAGCCCCAAGCACCCCAGGAAAGAGCATCTCCACCTTGGCCACTCCGGGGTCACCCCCATGCTTCCTGCCTGCCAGGCCCTTGGCTGGGGCCTCTGCAGGACAGCATCCAAGGTAGTTTGTGTGAGAAGAGTCTGGCTCTCCCAAAAGGCAGATTCTCCTTTGTACCCCGAGAGCCCAGGACCCACCAAGAGGGTGCCCAGCCCAGGGGGCAGGGGAATGGGTTCTGGAAGGGTGAAAAGAGTACAAATGTCTGAGAGGTACTCAGGCTCCTTCGAGGTCCTCCTGGGAGCTCAGGGGGTAGGGCTCCAGCCCTTCTGCCCCTCCCCACTCATCCCAGGTTGAGGAAGGTCGGGGTCACAGTGGTTCCTCCTCACACTCTGTGCTTATGTCACATGTGGTAGGGTCTGTGGCTGGGCCTTTCCCTCTGGAGGAGGGGGTCATGAGACAGGTGTGACAGGTGAAGGACGAGGTCAGGCCCCAAAGGGAGAGCATGTCCAGCTTCATGAGAAGGTGCCAACTGGGACCAGTGGAGAGTGAGGTAAGGGACCAGGAGGCTGGTGCGGGGGTGGAGGAAATGCCGAGAACATGCACCAAACCCTCTGCAGAGGCCAGAGGACACAGGGCACAGGTCTGGGTGGCTCTCTCTGGGCCCAGGGTCCTTCAGGTTTTGGGTGGGCACTGGCCGCCCCCCCAGGTCAGTGCAGCTGCAAGGGTCCCTCCCTAATTGCTTAGCCGGGTCTGCCAGGACTGGACTGTCCCATGGCTCCTTGTTCTCTGCCCATACACCTTGGTCCCTGAGCCCTGGCCTGAATGCTTGTGTCATACCCGCCCCCCATTCCTATGTTGAAAGCTGATCCTCATGCAGTAGTATTTGGAGGGGGAGACCTTTGGGAGGTGATTGGATAAGGAGGGTGCAGCCCTTGTGAATGGGATTAGTGCCTTTATAAGAGACCCCGGAGACCTCCCTCACCCTTTCCACCACGTAAGGACAGTGAGAAGGCAGCCACCTATGAACCAGGAATCAGGCGCTCACCAGACACTGAATCTGCTAGTGCCTTGACCCTGGACTTCCCAGCCTCCAGAACTGTGAGAAATAAATTAAAACAATTCTTTTTTATTTGAGTATAGTTGACACACAATGTTACATGAGTTTCAGGTGTACGACATAGTGATTCAACTTCTAGTGATGCTTTGCCTCCCACAAGTGTATCTACCTTCTGTCGCGTGCGATATCATGGACTATATTCCCCAAGATGCACATGAGAAATAAATTTCTGTTGTTTATAAGCCATCTAGTCTGTGGTATTCTGTTATAGACTGAGATAGCTACCTCCCCACACTGCTGGATCCCCCCATCCTGGGCCACCTCCCCCTCCCCCACCCCTCTGGAGACCCGTCTTGGGCCACCTCTTCCTCCACGTCCTTAGGTCCCTTGACTCAGCCATACCCTTGACCTCTCCAGAGCATCCTCTCCGAACAGTGAATTTCCTACTTTTAGCATCTTCTGGATAGGCTGATTATTTCCCAGATCATCAAATTACTGCAACAAATCACCACAAACCTTTGGCTTAAATTAACACATTCTGAAGGCCAAAAGTCAAAAATCAGAAGTTCACTGTGCCAAAATCAAGGTGTGGGCAAGGCCACACTCCCTCCGGATGTTCTAGGTGATTGTTCCTCGCCTCTCCTAGCTTCTGGTGGCTGCTGGCATTCCTTGGCTTGTGGCCCCACTGCTCCAACATCTGCCTTCACCTTCCCTTCTCCTCTGTGTGTGTGTGATCTCACACTTGTGATGACACGCACAGCCCACCCGGGTAATCTGGGATGCCCTCCTCCTGTTGAAATCGCAACTCACTTAAAAGGTGGAATAACAAGAGGCAAAGAAAGGAGAGAAAAAAAAGGAGAAGAAAACGAAGGGAAAGACCAATCACTAGTTTTGAATATTTGCCTTCTACTATTAAAATACTGGTGAGTTGTGAGAATAATTTTCTTCTTCTCTTAGAAATTTGAAAACCAAATGCACTCTGTCAGATAATGAATCAGGAATTAGAACGTTGTCAGTCTTCAAGAAAGGAAAAAAATCTGGGCCATACCAAGAAAAAAATAGCTTGTTTTGTCTGCTTTTGGAGAGAGTAATGTACACATTTAATTTATACACTTTGAAAATCAGACATTAGTACATTAACCATTAAGACATTTTTAAGGGCGCCTGGGTGGCTCAGTTGGTTAAGCGACTGCCTTCGGCTCAGGTCATGATCCTGGAGTCCCTGGATCGAGTCCCGCATCGGGCTCCCTGCTCGGCAGGGAGTCTGCTTCTCCCTCTGACCCTCTCCCCTCTCATGTGCTCTCTTTCTCATTCTCTCTCTCTCAAATAAATAAATAAATAAAATCTTTTAAAAAAAAAAGACATTTTTAAAAAGTAGTAATAAGGACAAAAAAATCTTTAACTTAATCACATCTGCGAAAACTCCTTTTCCCAATAAAGCTGTATTTACAGGTTCCAGGAACTAGGACATGCATATATCTTTGGGGGGGCCATTTTTCAGTCTGCCATAGTCCCCTCGATCCATACAGACCCTTTCTTCCCACACCCGGGGCCCCACCTGTTGTGTGCCCCACACCACAGATCTGCTCACAAAGGGACGTGGGTTCATTTCAGGAGGGGCCCAGGGTTCTGGGTGGCCTGGCCTGTGTGGGCAGCTGCAGCCGGGCTGCTCAGAGAGCTCCTAGCCTGCCCAGGAGAGGGTTATCAAAGCTCTGCTCTGTCCCAGGCAGGGCCTCTGGGTGCCCTGGAAGGTGCTGTGGCTGCGTGTGGAAGCCTTGGCCTTCTCCTGGTGTCTCCTCCTTGTCCTGCCTCACGATGCTCCCCTTCTTGCATGGCTAAGGCTCCCCACAGGCTCCCAAGTGCACACCAAGCGGTCCCTGTTGGGGGGGCGGGAGGCTTGTGCCATATTAGGAGCAGTGGGAAAGAGGCCTCCCAAAGGGTCTTGCCAAGTATTCAAGGGCCTTGGGGTCCTTCCCTTCCCTGACCAGAGCCTATCCCCTTCTATCTATGAATTATCCCCCCTAAGAGCAGAGTGGGAGGGAGCTGCTTCCTCCAGCTCCTGCCCAGGGAAGCCTATTTTAGAGTCATGGGGAAGGTGGAGGGCTGACTTCTGAACCTTGGAGATTATAGACTAGAGTCAGACTACTGCCAAGAAAAGTTAAGGGGCTGGCTGACTCAGCCCCTGCTGGAGAGCAGAGAGGGGGCTGCTGCCCCACAAGGGTGGGCAAGGAGGGGTGACTGGTCTTCCTGTGATCTCCCTGTAGCCCGAGTGGACTTTGAGCAGGATCTATTTGAAAAGCAAAGCATCTCGTGGGGCACCTGGGTGGCTCAGGTCATGGTCTCAGGGTCCTGGGATCCAGCCCCAGGTTGGGCTTTCTGCTCAGTGGGGAGTCTGCTTCTCCCTCTCCCTCTCTCTCAAATAAATAAATAAAATCTTAAAAAAAAAAAAAAAGCAATCCTGGCTGAACAGCAGCCTGGACACTTTTTTTTTTTAAAGATTTTATTTATTTATTTGACAGAGAGAGAGACACAGCAAGAGAGGGAACACAAGAGGGGGAGTGGGAAAGGGAGAAGCAGGCTTCCCACCAAGCAGGGAGCCCGATGCGGGGCTCGATTCCAGGACCCTGAGATCATGACCTGAGTCGAGGGCAGTCGCTTAACCAACTGAGCCACCCAGGCGCCCCCAGCCTAGACATTTTGAAGAGCGCTCCCTCTGCAAGACAACCAGATGTAGAGTGAAGCACACATTGAATATCTGGCTGGGCTCACAACAAACAAGGCCCATGCGTAGTCTTAAGTGTGTGCTTTAGTATAGGGAAAGGCTGCAAAGGCATGAGCAAAGTGTCCTGAGTAAAAGTTTAGAAAAGAAACCATAGAATAAATGCAAAGAAAACAGAATGAGAAGGGGAAGAGCAGAAATTAAGAAAATAGAAACAAAGATACAAACGGAATATCAAAGTCAAAAGCTGAAGTCCCCTGGGCATTAAGCAGGGCTCTTTGCTCAATGCTGGCCAGAAAGAGGAGGCCCCCCGCTGTAATGAATGAAGAAAGAAGCAGTGTAGGAACCAAGGGCAGTGAGCCTGCCCTAATATCCTGCTTAATCTTGACCAAGAGGACCAAAGGAAAATTCTGCCAAGTATTTCAGTGGAGGTGCTGGTCATTGGGTTTCCATTCTATGTTTGAAAGGTGGGGCAGTTGCCAGGTGCACAAAAAATAGGAGTCTCTAGGGCACAAGCCTCTCTAGCCTCCAGCTTCTCCCCATTCATTAATTTCCCCCCAAATCCTGACACATCTCAATGCAGGACACACTAATCATTATTCTTATTTTACAGATATGGAAACAGGCTGGAAAAGGTGAAAAACAGCTGATGGTTCTCTCTCCACATCCCTCCCTTCGACACCTACTCCCACCCCCCGAAGTGCTGGGCAGGCAACAGGCTGCTCTGTAAGCAGGTCACATTCGCCAAGGCTCCGGGTCACACCAGCAAAGGTGGGAGGAGATGCTGACTCAGCAGGGCGGGTTCGCCCACCCAGACAGCCCCTCCTGCTAAGCCGAGACAGCCCACCCGCCCCACCCCCTCAGGAGCCCCCATCTCCACAGGGGCTGCAGGAAGTGGCTGCAGCAAATGCCAAAAGGCGAGTGATCCCGAAGCGGCCTCAGTTTCCCCATCTGTAAAACGGGGCCGGTTGCCCGCAGCTCTCCGATGCTGCGGTTTCCAGGGACCCACTCGCAGGTGCTCGCCCTGAATCCCCGGCCGGCGCCTGCAGCCGCAACGCACCCAGGGACGAGGGGTGGGAGGGCTCTGCGGTCCCTTCCAAGCCCCCAGCCCGACTCCGCTTCCCCTTCCCAGGAGGGCAGCCCTAAGAAAGCAAAGGGCGCTTCAGCAGCCCCTCTGGGTCACCTGCTTCCCCGAAGCCGTCGTCCTCGCCTTCCGCGACCCCCTCCACCGGCACGCCCAAGTCCCCGTTGGGGCCCGACATTGCGGGCTCGGGCGCCGCGAGGGCCGAGCGACGATGCAACGCGGCGACCGTCGCACTGACAGCGGGCGCCGGGAGGAAGGTGGAGGCGGCGGACAGAATGCGGGGCGAGCGGAGTAGCACCGAAGAGAGGAACGCCAAGAGACCGCCGGGTCCGCCGGACGCAAGCCCCGCCCCCACCCGTGAGGTCCCGCCCACCACGCCCGGAGCTCCGTCCCTACCGTAGTCCAGCTCTCGCGCTCTCTCCCGCGAGCCCAGCTCTGTCCCCGCCCCGCCGTCAGACTCCGCCTCTCCCCGCCCACAACCTGACCCGTCTTTGAATCTCCGCCTACTACTCGAGCCCCGCTCCTTTCCCGGCCTCCGGGAGGGGCCATCCGGGGCTGCCCGCCGAGAAGCCTAGGTGTTGGGGGCCTGTGTCCTCAGCTACGGCGAGCAAGCCCGGCAGAGGGGCGGGACAGCCTGGCACCTCCGCTCTGCGCATCCTGCCGCTGGACACTGCGGGTCAGCGTGCCGGCGCCACCGCGTGGGCGAAATCTGCGACACGTGGTCTCTAAGACCCCGTGTGTGTATGGAAAATTTTATGGTTCGGGACACAGAAGAAACAGTGCAGCGGCGCGGGAGGGCAGAAAGAGCCCGAGTCGCTGGCAGCAGCGGTGGTACGGCTGTTTCCGCGGCCCTCCTGGACCCGATGCTATGACCCTTTTTCTGACGCTCTGAAGGGCTCAATCTCTTTCGATTGGTTGCATGAGATAGAAGTTAATAAACACACATTTCGGACGACGCTGGGACCCAAAGTCAACACGACGAGTTCCCGCATTCGGCCCGGGTCACCGCCGAGAACGGTTATAGCTCATGTTCAGAAGCCGGGCATTTAAAAAGCGACTCCCAGACATCCCAGAGTGTGTTTCTGTGGCTCTCACGGGTGCGTGGAAACCGGGCGCCCGGGACGCACGCCCAGTCCCTCCAGGGCTGTTCCTTTCCCCCCTCGGCGTCACTGTCACCCCTAGCAACCCTCCGGAGATGGAGACCCGCCCCTTTAAGGGGAGCCCGATCCCCGGCCGTCTTCGTTTCGCGCGCCCGCCCGCAGCGCCGGCGGAGCGAACATGGCCCAGGCTGCGCGGGCGCTGTGGCCGGTCGGGCACGCTCTGGCCTGGAGGCTGGGCAGTCGCCTCCCGTCGGGGCTCCCCGCGCAGAGTCGGGTCGGCTTCGCGGGAGCCGCGGGGGGCCCGGGCCCCGCGGCCACCGCCCGCAAGGGGAGCCCGCGGCTGCTGGGGGCGGCGGCGCTGGCCCTGGGGGGCGTCCTGGGGCTGTACCACACCGCGCGGTGGCACCTGCGCGCCCAGGACCTCCGCGCCCAGCGCTCTGCCGCGCAGGTAAGCCCGGGCCGCACCCAGCCGCGGGTAGGGGTGCTGGGGTCAGCGCCGAACTTCGGGACTTCTGGCGGGGTCAGGTACCACCTCTTCCGTCCGTTCGGCAGTGACCTTGGGCAAGTGACTTGGTTTTAAGTATCTGAGCACTTAGCGTCCTCATCTGGGCAATGGGGTCGCCACTGTTGCCTGCTACCTAGAATTGTTGTCTTCGTCTTAGGGTCGTTTTCTAACGTGTTTTTAGACTTTTCTAATGAAAAGATTTGGAGATTACAAGAAAGGGAAAGAAAGCCTCCTTCAGAGTTTATTACTTTGTAAACATTTTGTCGTCTGGGAAATAATGAACTTTCCGTAAACCCTCCCACCGTCTTCAGATCATAAGGTTGTGTATTTGTTTATTAGTGTTAGTATTTTTAGGGAACCGATGACCCTTAGATTCCAGGCCCTGAGACAGGGGCAGGGAGGTGTCCCCTAGCCCAGTGATGGCAAAGGTGTCGCCTTCCTGGGCTCAGGGGAACAGGGTGGTAGGAGGGGAGTGGAGTTCTCTGTTTCTGCCCACCCCAGTGGTCCAGCTTCAGCATCCCATCTGAATAGTGAGGGAGGTGGACTGCCGCTGTGGCTTTTAAACATGAATATGCAGTGAGCTTACCTGGGGCTCACCTACTGAACTCGCAGATCCAGGCCCAAGGCCCAGATACAACCCTCCCCCCTTGGAGATTTGAGGTAGACCCCACTCTGGCAAATGCTGGGCTCTGCCCCCTCATCCAGAGGGTCCCTTGGGTTGAGGGAGTTTGGGTGGCACACCTGAGGGGGGTTGTGATGTCCTCTTGGGACAGGAGGGAGAGGAGAGGTGTCTGATGTTGAACAGAGACCGGAAGATTCATCCTACCCATACTTCCTGCCTGAGGAGGGTGTTGTATGGGCTCTTAAGGATGGACTGTCCACTGCACGAGCCTGCTCCCCACCTCCCTGTGTCTCCCTTTCTCTCTGCCACCTACCCCCCTTCCTCCTGATGTTCTCAGGATCATCCCAGAAGACTCCCTTGGGAGAAGTTTGCTCGGGGGTGGGGCCGGGCACCAGGCCTCAGAAGCCCCCCTCCCTCTGCTCCCCGCCCAGCTCTCCCTGTCCAGCCGCCTGCAGCTGACCCTGTACCAGTACAAAACGTGTCCCTTCTGCAGCAAGGTCCGCGCCTTCCTCGACTTCCACGCCCTGCCCTACCAGGTGGTAGAAGTGAACCCTGTGCGCAGGGCCGAGATCAAGTTCTCCTCCTACAGGAAGGTGCCCATCCTGCTGGCCCAGGAAGGAGAGAGCTTGGTGAGCCTCAGGGAGCAACCCCCCATGTCCTGGGTTGTCCTCTGGTACCCCGAGGCAGGCCCTGCAACTCTGAACAATGTGGGCGCTTTGGACCTTGCTGAGGATTATGAACCAGCTGGGCCCAAGGGAGGCAGAGCATCACAGAGCTCAACGGTGTGAGCTCTGAAATCAGGGTGGTCCAGGCTCAAGGTGGGGCTCTGCCACTCACTGGTTACATGACTTGGGGCCAATCACTTAGCCTCTCTGGGCTTGCTTCTTCATTAGTCAACAGAGGGCTATACTCTCCAGTGGCAGGAAATGCTTGGCCCAGTCCTTGGCTCCTAGCGTGTAGCTTCTGGAGTCCACCCTGCCCCCGCCAATGCTTGGGAGGCCAGGCAGGTGAGTGGGCAGGGCCCAGAACTTAGGTCCTCCCCACACCCTCCTTCGCATTAGCCACACTTGGGTCTCCCTTACTCAGGATGGGCCTGAGCCAGGAGACTAGGTTCTGTGGGGCGGGGAGAGCTCCGTGGGCATCGATTTTGGGGATGAACCCCCAGCGATGGACAAACAATGCCAGGGTTCCACCGGACCAGTTTCCTCGAATGCCTGGGTGTTTATTTTTAAAGAACTCTGGTGATCCTGCTGGTGGCTCCAGGACCCACTCCCCCAATTTAAACCACCCTCTCGTCCTCCAGCAACAACTGAACGATTCCTCTGTCATCATCAGCGCCCTCAAGACCTACCTGGTGTCCGGGTAAGGAGCCCCTAGAGGCCCAGGCTGGTACTGCATTTTGTCCCTTTTATCTCCCAGGAGGCCTCCCCCAGGTTCCTCCAGGGGAGCAGGGTGGGCATTGTACTCTGAAATACCCCCTTCCTCTCCTCTGCACATCTCCCTCTGTCACGGAGATGCTTCTGTGTTTGCCCCAAGTCCCTCTTGCAGGACCTCCTCTGGCACCCACAAGAGGCCAGAAAGCTTTCGTGGGTTGGTCGTGGTTCCCCTCCGGAGCTGGGTCAGGTCGGGGTAGACATCCACCCCAAGCAGGCGACGGCTCAGCCTCCCAGAGGAAGAACTAGTTGGGGTGAGACTCTGGCTGTCTCCCAAAGGCAGCCCCTGGAACACATCATCACCTACTATCCACCCATGAAGGCTGTGAACGACCAGGGGAAGGAGGTGACCGAATTCTGCAACAAGTACTGGCTCATGCTGGATGAGAAGGAGGCCCAGCGCATGTATGGTGGGAAGGAGGCCAGGACGTAAGTGAGGCTGGGGCAGGTGCCTGGAGGCGGCAAGGGCAGCGTCTTCCCGGGGGTTGGGGGAGAGGCTGAGCGAGACCCTGTGAAGGGGGACCAGTGTGGGAGACCAGGAGGGCTGGGGCCACGGCCAGGGCTGAGTCCACTTCAGGAACTCCTACTCAAGCCTCAGTTTCCCACCCATACGCTGTGCGGTCTAGACAGTGCACCTGCTCCCACACCTCCCGGGCCCCGACTTCAGCAGCCCACCTGGCCTGCCCTCTGTCCCCCCCTTGTCCACAGGGAGGAGATGAAGTGGCGGCAGTGGGCGGATGACTGGTTGGTGCACCTGATCTCCCCCAACGTGTACCGCACTCCTGCCGAGGCCCTGGCCTCCTTCGACTACATCGTCAGGGAGGGCAAGTTCGGGGCATTGGAAGGTGCCGTGGCCAAGTACATGGGTGCAGCGGCCATGTACCTCATCAGCAAGCGGCTCAAGAGCAGGTGACGATGTTTGTGTGTGCGTGTGTGTGTGCACCTGGGGGCCTGCTCTCCCCAAGCCCCTAGTCTAAAGCCACGCCGGGGGCTCAAGGTCAGAACTCCGATTGCCTCCAGCACCCCAGGGGGAGCGGACTGGCCTGGGTGTCTGCTCTACGCCTTCTTCTGTTGCTTTCTCGTGGTCAGGTCTCTTGTCCTTCTTTGGCCATGGCCTCCCTGTCTGGGGCAGATGATAACTGATTTTTGCAAGTGTGATGCCCCTGGGGGAGCAGTCCTGGCCCCCTGGCCTTCCTGTTTTCCCCACCTGGGAGGAGGGTTCCCCCGATGGACTTCCCCCTTCCCCACCAGGCACCACCTCCAGGATGACGTCCGTGAGGACCTCTATGAGGCTGCCGACAAGTGGGTGGCGGCCGTGGGCAAAGACCGGCCCTTCATGGGGGGTGAGAAGCCGAACCTGGCTGATCTGGTGAGTCTGGTGGGGGCAGGGGGTGCCCAGACTTGAGGGGCCTGTCTGGGCAGAGGAAGCCCACATGTAGGCAATACCTACATCTCCCAGCTTTCCCGCTCTGGAGGCACTTGGCTCCATCCAAGGAACTGTCTTGGTTCACATCACTGACGGGTTCAGGGGAGGGGTTGGCTTCAGGCCCAGCTGGATCCAGAGGCCCAAGTGGCAGTACCAGGGCTCGGCCTCACCTGTTGCATCTCAACCCCTTGGAGTTGCTTGCACCCAGCGAAAGTCCTGGGACAGTGTCTTGTTGGCCTGGCTTAAATGCCAAGCCTTGAAGCAATCCCTCAAGCCGGGGTGGAATATGTTGATCGCCAGGTCTGGGTCTTAGAGCTGGTGGGGTTCCCCTTTTCTCAAATCTCAGGACCTGAGAGTGGGGCAGGACGTTTTCCCAAAGGAAATTCTGGAGGTGGAGTTTGTTGCCCAGACAGGTCGGGGGTGCAGGGCAGGCAAAACCTACAGAAATCCCACACACTTCACTCAGAGCCCCAAGTGCAAAATTGGCCGTTTAGTGAGCTCTCTCAGAGAGGAGAGGTGACGGGCCCCAGGGCACACAACCCGTGGAGGACAGGGCAGGAATGGACCCCCCTCTGACCCCTCCCCCAGGCAGTGTATGGCGTGCTGCGCGTGATGGAGGGCCTGGAGGCTTTCGATGACCTGATGCGTCACTCCCGCATCCAGCCCTGGTACCTGCGGATGGAGAAAGCCATCGCTGAGGCCCCCCAGTGACCTGAGTGTCCCGGGAGGGGTGGAAGACAGCAGAAGACGCTGGCTGCTGGGGACCAGGACCGCTGGGTCAGCACTTGATGCTGTGCAGTGGGGGACGGGACCGTTCTGCCTCCCGCCTGCCCCCACCCCTCCAGCCTCCCCCCGCTCCGGCTTCTAGCACTGGACACCTGCTGAGGCCCTGGGACGCTGGGGGACAAAAGCCAGGCTTGATTTGTGTTCACAGCCCCCCTGAGGGGCACAGGAGGCTACCCCTCAGCCCCAGGTGGCTGACCCACCCCTGCCCCCTGTCCTGGGCCTCCCTGCGCTTGAGCTGTTCTCTGGGACTCTCAGTGGCTTCTCTGTCCACACCCTGGGGGTGGGAATCGGGTCAGGCTCCTGCCCTGGACAGGGGAAGTAGGAATAATCTGGTTTATGAGGGATTTCATCCCTGGCTCCTCCTGGTTCCGGCTCTTCCCACTGCCCCCAGGACTGGGTGTCATGTTCGCAATAAAGAAAAGGTTTGCTGCTCCCTTGGAGGCTGTCGTGGGGTGAGTGCTGTGTGTGCTTGCTGGTTAGCAAAGGCTTCCGAGCGAGGCCACGCCCGGCCCTGCTGGTAACTACTGTTTGTCCAGTGCTTACTGGGTGTCAGGCCTGGGGTGAAGGACTTCACAGGCTTTGTGTCACAGGGACCCTGGGACACCACCACAGGATAAGCATCAGGGAGGCCTGAGGTGTCCCAGGATTCGGGTCCAGTTGTGCCCCTCGCTGTCCGTGGGACTCTGGGCAGTGATGTCCCTCTCTGAGCCTCCATATCGTCATCCGTCAAATGGGCATAACGATAGCCTCCACTTCAAGGGGAAATGGCGAGGGTCTGAGCGTGAGATGCGGGTCAAGTGTGGAGAAGGACGCCCAGCTCAGAGCAGGGGCTGGAGTGGCTCCAGTCCTGCTCTACACGCCGGGGGAGCAGGGTTCCGAGAACCTCTGAACCTCTGAAGCAGGTGGGCACCCAGGCTTCGGTCCCAGGCCTGGGGAGGGGGCCCCGGGACAGGGAAAAGCCAGCTCTGGGAGCGAGGGGGCGCTGTGAGTGGAGCCCCGTTCAGAGCAGAGCCCCCAGGGTCGGGGTCCCCGTTCCCCTGGTTCCCATAGATGAAGAGCACAGTGGCCTCCAGAGGCCCAAGAGGTGGCCACTGGGCTGAACTCTACTCGCTGGACTCTCCCATTCCCCCAGGCCTCTCGAGAAAGTCTTAAATTTTTATTTTGTTAATTTTTTTTAAAACATAAAAATAATTCATGCTCCTTGTGATGGTAAACATTCAAATAAGGTAGAGGCCTGGCGAGCCCTCTGGAGGCCAACAGCCTAACGTTTGGAAGCAGCGGCCTCCGTTCCGTTTCTCCCGCAGAGCCGGTGGGCTACCTGCTCGTTCTCGTCCCCGTCACGGGTGCCTGTCCGCGTGGGCACATGTCACGCTGGCTCGTTCTTCACGGCTGCAGAGTGCTCGGCTGCGTGCATGCGCCAGGGCCCACCGGCCAGGCCGAGGGAGCACCAGCGTGTCCGGAATGCTGTTCCCCGAATCAGTCAGGCCTTAAGTCCTGAAGGGCCTTTGCTCCAGGGACCTGGGGTGGCCTGTGGATCCCAGAGCGTGCCTCAGCAGGAGAGGCACCCGCCTGCACCCTCTACACCCTCTCCTCCACCGAAGGGTCTCCTTGAAAGTCCAAGGACTATACTAGCTAGACCTGCTCCCCGTGACTGGGGCTGGAGAATGGCTAGTCAACCCAAGGCCCAGGGGACACCGACCGAGCGTGCTGCTTTCACTGAGTATCCCCCCTCTTCCATCCCAGGGGACAACCCTGCCTCAGTTTCCCCAAATGTTCCTGGGCCAGCCCCTGGGTGTATTTTCCCACAACCACTAGAGGGCAGTAGAGAATGTGAAACAAGGCCTCATGCTGCCACCTTGTAACCAACTTAAGCATTGCATCTTATCGGGACAATTTTTTTTTTTTTTTTTTTAAGATTTTTTATTTATTTATTTGAGACAGAGAGAATGAGAGAGAGAGAGCACATGAGAGGGGGGAGGGTCAGAGGGAGAAGCAGGCTCCGTGCTGAGCAGGGAGCCCGATGCGGGACTCGATCCAGGGACTCCAGGATCATGACCTGAGCCGAAGGCAGTCGCTTAACCAACTGAGCCACCCAGGCGCCCTTATCGGGACAATCTTTGTTCTTTAAGGACTCTATTTGCCCACCGGTAAAATGGGTTTAGCAGGTGAGGGGTCCGAAAATGGGCAGGCAGGGAAAGTCACACCTCTCGGCGGAAAGGGCCCCAAGGCAATAACCTCTGCCCCATCTTTGGTCACGCTCAGATCGGGGCATGTGCCTGTGGCCTTGATGGCTGTAGAAGGCCGGATGGGGGAACCCTGCCAACACCTGCTGTGACCTTGGGCAAGCCCCATCTTTGCTCATCCTTGGGCCAGCCCTTGAAAGTCAGTTAACCTTCACAGGTTGGCGTGGTCAGAGATGGAAAGACTGCACAGAGTCGATGCGCACAGTTGACGTGTGGGGGGCGTTTTATGCAGCCAGTGGGGTCTGCTGTCCTCAGAACACGCTCCCTGCTCTGTTCCCAGCCGGGCTCCCGAAGCTCATGGTCAAGAGCTCCAGGAAGCAAGAAGAGAGGAGTCGTGAGAACAGCGAGATCCTTTTGCCCTGGGAGTGAGGGAGGTCTCCCTCGGGAGGGCAAGCCACAGCTGGGGCTCCAAGAATCGGGAGGATTCCACTTTGCTTTTTTCTGTTTGTTGGATTGTTAAATTTTTAAGATTTCACTTTGATTATGCAAATAATTCATGTTTATTGGACATGAATAAAACTTTCAGGTAAGCAAAAAAATGATGCCAATTATTTACAATCCCACCAACCTAGAGATAGGACCACTTAAAAATTTTTGGAATATGGCCTTCTAGATTATTTTTTATGCAGCTTTATAGTGCACATACGTGTGCATGTATATATGTATTTTTATAAATAATATATGTATATCAGATGGGGCCTACTTTATGGCAAGCATTGTTTTAAGCACTCTATATTTTACCTTATTTAATCTTTGCAACCCCATTTTACAAATGAGCAAACAGCCATCAGAGAGGTTAAGTGACTTGCCCAGGGTCACACAGCTAGTAAGTGGCAGACGTGGGATCTGAACCCAGATCTGGCTTCAGCATCTGCAGCTTAACACAGTGTCTTATTGCTCCTCTCTCTCTCTCTAGGTAAGTTTTTCCTTTGTTTAAGTAAAAATTTGGATTGTATGGGACGCCTGGGTGGCTCAGTTGGTTAAGTGTCTCTCTTCGGCTCAGGTCATGGTTCCGGGGTCCCGGTATTGAGTCCCCGCCTCAGGCTCCCTGCTCAACGGGGAGCCTGCTTCTCCTGCTCCCCCCTGCTCGTGCTCTCTCTCTCTCAAATAAATAAAATCTTAAAAAAAAAAAAACCCAACATAATCACAATCCCTTGTAAGAGGGAGGTGTGACTCCAGAAGAGAAGATGAGAAGCAGAGGCTGGGGGGATTCGAGAAAGGGCCAAGGAATGCTGACGCCTCCAGAACCCAGAGGGGCAAGGAGATGGCCTCTCCTCAGGGGCCTCCAGAAGGACCCAGCCCTGCGCACACCGTGATCTCAGCTCAGTGAAATTGAGTTCAGACTTCCAGCTTCTAGCACCGGAAGAGAACAGATTTGTCTTAAGACCCCACGTTCGTGGCACTTGGGAACACCTGCCATAGGACACTAATTCACTTGACCTAAGCCAGTGTGGTCGGGGAAGAGAGTCGGCTACAGGGGGTCTAGTGACCTCCGGCGAGCCCCTTGTCCTGTCAGTTTCCTCCTCTGGAAAACGGGGGGGGGGGCCCGGGCTCTTTGGGGCGGAGGGGGTGCCCCACCCTGGCCAGCGAGGGTGGAGTTAGCCCCCTCTCTCGACAGCATCTCCCACTGCTGTGGGGAGATAAGAGACCAATGGCCTAAAGAGATGGCTGGCGGCTGTCCAGCCAACGGCCGTTCCAGGAAGCTGCGAGCCGGAGGCCCAGGTCTGCCTCGCCCCCTCGGGGGGACAGGCCTCTGGCCCTCCCTGCCCCCAGTTTACTCATCCTGGGTTCTTGCCTGGCCTACCCCATTGTAGCCGGCCCTGGCCAGTCTTTCCAGCCACTGTGACCGGGCCTCGCTGGTTTGCTCCAGCTTCCTCATCAGCCCCAGAAGGCAGGGACCAAGGTTCACAGCTGGGCAGCTGGGCCCAGCACACCGGTGCTCCCCTCTCCCTTCCCCTACATTCCAACCTGCTCAGACCAGTGAGATTGGGATTGGGGGCGGCCCAGTTGGGAGCCAAGGTTGAGAATATGGCTTCAGAGTCAACAAAGCTGGTTTGAATCTCAGTTCAACATTTACTTAGCCTTCGTATGAACCCGGACAAGTCCCTTCCTCCTCTGAGCTGTCAGGAAGGTACTGTGCCCACCTTGAGGAGGCTCAGAGATGCATGAGATTTGCCCAAGATCACACAGCCAAGTGCCAGGATTCAAGCACAGGTCTGCCCAACGCTTCCCAGGCTCTCTGTGGCCTCCCAGCCCAGGAGAGTAGCCAGAAACTGGGTGCCACCTGTCTGAGGCGAGGCAAAGAGTTCCTGCTCCTGGGTGAAAGTCCCCACAGGTGGGTTGAAGCATGGTCCCCATCTCCTGGGCCTCCTGGTGGGCAGCCCCAGCAAATCCCAGGGGTCTGCTGACCTGCAACTCAGGCCCTGTCACGTACTCATGCTGAGGCCCTGGACAAGTCACTTTTCCCCCAGCCTTACTTTCCTCATCTATAAAATGGGGTCATGGTGGCAGGAACACGTCCTTGAACCTCTGAGGGCTAAGTCCTGTGTGTGCCCCAGCCGGTGGTGCCCCTCAGGATTAGACGTGGAAGGGCCTAGCTTCAGGATGGAGACACGAAGAGAATTCGCCAGATCCTGTGGCACAAAGGGCTCCCCCACCGCACCCCCAGGTTGGCTATCTTCAGATGCCAGAGACCCGAGGTGCGCACGAGCCTTCTGACACTGGAGGCTGGAATGACAAGCACTGAGGGTGAAATTATTGTGTGTTTGGAATCCTGGATGGGAAAGGGGAGCTGGGTTTTAAGCACCAGTCCTTTCAATTTCCAGTCTCATTTCAACATTTTTTTTGTTTTTTTGTTTTTTGTTTTTTTTAAAGATTATTTATTTATTTATTTGAAAGAGAGAGAGATAGCGAGCAGGAACACAAGCAGGGGGAGTGGGAGAGGGAGAAGCAGGCTTCCCGCAGAGCAGGGAGCCCGATGCGGGGCTCGATCCCAGGACCCTGGGATCATGACCTGAGCCGAAGGCAGACACCCAACGACTGAGCCACCCAGGCGCCCCTCAACATTTTTTTTTTAAATTATTATTTTTTAAATTTGAGTAGAGTTGACACACAATGTTACATTTCATTCCAATTTTTTTAAAATAATTTATGCTTCACATTTTTTTTTAAGATTTTATTTATTTGAGAGAGAGAGAGCGCGTGCGCATGGGAGTGGGGGAGAGGCAAGCAGACTCACACTGAGCTCAGAGCCCGACGTGGGACTCGAGCTCATAACCCTGAGACCATGATCTGAACTGAAATCAAGAGTTGGATGCTTAACAGACTGAGCCACCCAGGCACCCCACATTCTTCTTTTCTTTTTTTAAGATTTTATTTTTAAGTAATCTCTACACCCAACATGGGGCTCAAACTCAGTACCCCGAGATCAAGAGTCACAGGCTCCATCGACCGAGCCAGCCAGGGGCGCCTCATTCCGACTTTCTTTTTTTTTTTTTTAAAGATTTTATTTATTTATTTGAGAGAGAGAGAATGAGAGATAGAGAGCACGAGAGGGAAGAGGGTCAGAGGGAGAAGCAGGCTCCCTGCTGAGCAGGGAGCCCGATGTGGGACTCGATCCCGGGACTCAAGGATCATGACCTGAGCCGAAGGTAGTCGCTTAACCAACTGAGCCACCCAGGCGCCCTCATTCCGACTTTCTAACAGCCCTCCCAGGCAACTCTTATTCTCTCTTCGTCTAATGGACAAACAGGCTCAGAGAGGTGGTGTGACTTGCTGAAGGCCACACCTCAGCCACAGTGGGGCAGGGATTTCCAGTGTCCCAGTGTCTAGCCACGGAAAGTCAGACAGGCTTTCTGCAGCTCCCACAGCCCCCGTTCCCCAGACTGCTCCAGGCTCTGACCTCAGAGGACGAGGCTGGATGCCATCTGCAAAGAGCTGAGGGCCTGAGAGGGTCCCACGGTGCTTGGCTTCCTGGAGGAGCAGGAGGGGTCAGCCGGGGCTTCAGGGCCAGCCGCCCACTCAGATGGGCCAGGGGCTGGGCCAGAGCCCATCCCATCCTGGATCTTGAGACACGCCTCCTCCGCACTATTCCCCGCATCCCCCACCCCCAAGGTGCCCGCTGGTCAAATACCCCAACCCAGGGGGAGGCTCTTCTCAGCCAAGATGAAGGAAGGGCAGAGCTAAAAAGGTGTGTTTGTTTCCTGCTGCAGGTGTAACGTATTAGCACAGACACAGTGACTGAACCAATATGGGAAATTATCTCACAGTGCTGGAGGTCAGAAGCCTGACATGCGTCTTACTAGGCTAAAATCAAAGTGTCAGCAGGGCCGTGTTCCTCCTGGAGACGCTCGGTGGAGAATCCACTCCTCATCTCTTCCAGCTCCTAGGGGCCGCCCACATCCCTGTGACTTGTGGCCCCTTCATCCATCTTCAGAGCCAGTGACCTCGGGCTGAGTCCTTCCCGTGCCTTCTCCCTGCTCTTCCTGCTCCGTCTCCCCCACTGAAGGACCCATGTGATTACATGGGGCCCACGGGGATAATCCAGGATAATCTCCCTATTTGAAGGTCAGCTGATTAGCAAGCTTGATTGCCCTGTGCCGTGTAACCTAATCCACAAGTTCTGGGGATTAGGACAGGGACATCTTTGGGAGGGGACATAATTCTGCCTACCGTACTACAGAACATTTGCTTGGGAGAGCAGGCTCAGGGTAAAGGGGTCCACTTGCCACACCTGATCGTTGGGAAATGGTTTCTGCGTGTTACCCTGGCAACGAACAGCTGAAGCGGGTGGCATATTAGTTTCCCCGGGCGGCCGTTAACAAATCACCACAAACTTAGATGACCCCAAACAACAAAACTTCATTCTCTCATAGTTCAGGAGGCCCAGAGTCCGGAATCCATGTGTTGGTGGCGTTGGGCCCTTCTGGACAATCTGCGGGAGAAACTTCTTGCCACTCCCCTTGCTTTGGGCAGCCCTCTGCAATCCTTGGCATTTCCTGGCTTGTAGATGCAAGCCCCGTGGTCACATGGCCTTTTCCCTCTCTTCTGGGCATGTTCTGTCCAAAGTCCCGTGTTCTAGGACACCACTCATTGGACTTGGGGCTCACTGTAATCCAGTGTGACCTCACTTTAACTTGATTACATCTGTAAAAGCCCTATTTCCAAGTGAAGCAACATTCTGAGGTTCCCAGGGGACATGAGTTTTGAGGGGATGCTCTTCGACCCAGTACACGTGGTATATACCAGTTTCAAACCTGGGCACACTTCTGGGCCTCCCTACAGCCTCTGAATGCCACAGCCCCCTGGTGGGTTCCCCAAGCCGCTTCCTACTCTCCCCTGCTGCCCTGACCCGTGGTACTTGGGGCCATCAGGGGACAGAGTGTAGATAGTCATTTAATGAAAGCAGCACCCCGCACTGTCTTAAGTGCCGGAGATACACCGCAAATGTATTCACTGCCTCAGAGGCCTCACCTTCTCCCAGGGAGACAGGCAGAAAGCAGATCAAGAATGTCAGGTGCGGGGCGGGGGGGGAGGGGGGGGAGGGCGGGAACGCCTGGGTGGCTCAGTCGTTAAGCGTCTGCCTTCTGCCTTCGGCTCAGGTCATGATCCCAGAGTCCTGGGATGGAGTCCGAATTGGGCTCCCTGCTCAGCAGGGTGTCTGCTTCTCCCTCTGCCTCTGCCCCTCCCCCACCACTCATGTGCTCTTGTTCTCTCTCTCAAATAAATAAAATCTTTTAAAAACGAAACAAGAACGCCAGGCGGGGGGCCCTGCAACATCCCTAAGTGTGCAAGTGTGCACCGGGGAGGCTGGGGAGGGGCAGCCCGGGAATGGACAGCACACAGCCTCTGCAGAGGCCTCAGGGGTAGGGAGTGATCAGCTCCGCCCAAGACAGACTCAACTGGAGGAGGGCTGAGGAAGAACCATTGGGCTCACAACTCAGGGGGGCTCTGGCGATCTGGGCAGAGCACCCCAAATCCTACAAATATCTACTTTCAAGAGGGAGTGCTTCTGAGAAGCCCAGAGGGGCTAGCTTTCTCATTTTCTCTGTTGACAAACATGGATTCATCTTCTAACATGCAAACGCCCCCTCCCCCACCACCCAAGCCCATATCAGATAAATCACGGCTCCGTCATCAGCTTTGAAACAACTTTATTAGAAGGCTGTTTGAAGTGACAACTTCCAATTCTTTGCTTTTTCACAAATTCCAGTTATCGCTAGACTGATATATAACAATAATTTTTGCATTGATCTTTGCATCCTATTTGCATTGTCCTCACTAGGTCATTATGGTGGAATGGAAATGCGACCTCGAGTCGCAAGTTGACCAGCATTGCTGAGCAGGGATGGCGGCGGCGGGCGAGGGGCCTGGGAGGGAGGGAGGGAGGGAGCCCACTTCACAGGCAGGGGCGGGGTACTGGCCGCCCTCTCCTGGAGCTCCCACCCCAAACTCACAGTGATAGGCCCCTCAGCGCCTTGTCATTTGAAAGGATAAAATAAAGAGATCCTCCCAGCCCAAGAAATGGTTTGGACTTTCATCTTCAGTGGAATTGAGATTTCTGCCACTCTTCCTGCCCCTTATTGAACCCTCAGATCCTAAGGCTTCCTGGGTGCGAGCCCTGTCCCAGCCTGCCCAAGGTCATCCCCCCTGACCAGGGCCCCTCCCCCCCGACCTTTTATCTGTCGCCAGTTCCCAGGAATTTCTTTGGACAGACTTGACGTCAGCGTGGCCAGTGGCAGGAAAGGTCACTCCCACGGCCCCTCCTTCCTCTCCCCACCCCACCTGGAGGGTGTTGGGAAGGTACAATCAACCATGAACATAAATATGAATACAAAATGAACTTGAAAATGACAGGCTATTAATTAAACAAATCTATAAAAATAGTTAGGACATAACTCTGTTCAAATAAATACGAAATAAATAGGCTCCAAGCAGTGACACCCTGCATCAGTGGAATGTGAGGCTGGTCCCACTCTGCCCCGATTGGGATTGGACACGAATCCCCATAGGCTCGGAAACAGACTTTAATGAAGTCAGCCAGGCTCTCTACCCCCTTTGTCTTCCCTCGGGAAGCACAGAACGTACACATTTGTCCAGCTTGTCCTTCTGAACAAAACCCTTTGCCCAACAATACATAATTAAGGCCTTGAACACCTTTTCCTCCTCTCATCAGGGTGCACAGACGCGGGGCAGGGGCTGCCCTTCCTGCAGCTCCGTGGTGCCCACCCGGCTCTCATTCCAGAGCAGGGACAGGGAGGTGGTTCTGAGCCGGCGCCAGTCCTGATGGAGTCTGGGGCCAGCTCAGAGCACCAGGACACCCCTGGTGGCAGGAGCAGCAAGGCCCTCTGCGTTGCGGGAGCCAGCCCTTGCCTTCCGTGAAGCCATGCACCGGGAGGCCAGGCGGGCAGCCAATGCAGGGGCTTGGCCCTGCCCCCTGCATGCATACGCACATCCAGGGGCCCATCTGTTGGGGAGCTCAGAGGCCAACAGCGGGGCTCAGATGAGGGTGAGCACAGAAGCCGGACTCCTCCCTCTCCCCCTGCACAACCTAGCCAGAGGGGAACCCGTAGGCCAGGAAGCCAGGGTGTGAGGCCCCCACGGACCGAGGGGAGAGGAGCGAGCGCTAACACGGGGAGAGGGCTGGTGGCCCTCCTCCTACCATACTAACACAGCAGCGAGGAAGGAAGCAAGGTGGGCACGGGGTAGGCGCCCAGCAGGCCAGAGGGCAGGGCCTGCGGCTGGTGGTCTGGCAGCGAGATGGAAGAACGAAGCCGGCTCTGGGCCCCACTGTCCGGCAGGCACCGTGGGAAATGTCCGGTCCCCGCGTGCGTGCGTGTGCCCGTGTCCTGCTGGCCCCTGGAAAGGATGTACCGGCCAGCCAGGGTCAGCAGGACACAGCCCGTGGGCCTGCTGGGCCTTGCCCCACTGCCTTGCGGGCGCATCCCAGGCTTTTCACAGCTTGGCTTCAGTCAGCTTAGTGTTGGCACATTCACAGAATGGATGGCTACATATCCCGGGGCTGCGGGCCCAGGATCCGGGAGTCCGCCGCGCGAGGCGGGGCTGCCCCCCCTGCCCCCACTGTCCCATCACCGCGACTGCACGCCCAGGGTGATCTTCAGGTTCTCGTATACCACGTAGCTGATGCTCACGGCTGGGATCACCTTCATGAAGTTGGGGGCCAGCCCCCGGTACAGGCCAAAGGCCCCCTCGGTCCGCAGGATCTGTCTGAAGAGGCTGCTCATGGTCACCTCTGGAGCGCCCTCAATGGAGGCTGTCGTGAGAGAGGCACCCATCAGGGCTTTACCAGCTCCTTCCTCGAGCCCAACGTGCCCGGGGAGATGGGTCCCTGGGGACTGGCCCAGCACCAGCATTACCTTGGGCTTGCATCCGGGTCCTGACCAGGGCCAGTGGGTAGCTGGCCAGCTGGCCGCAGGTGCTAGACATGGTGCCGCAGGCCAGGAGCACAAACACACCAGGGTCCGCGCTGTTCACGGCGTAGCGCTGTAGCCAGGCGTTCTTGAGCGTCTGGCAGGGGCAAGGGGGACAGGGATGAGGCAAAGTGCCCGTGAGCCCCAGAAAAAGCTTATGAGGCAAGAAGAGACAAGGGTCTGGGGGTGGGGGTGTAGTTATTGGATCCGCACAGGAGGCATTTCCTTGTCATATGGGATCCTCGAGGCTACTGTAACCTGATTCGCTTGGCCTGCCTGCCCTTTGTTTCTGCTGTCACTGGGGATTCCTGGATAGGACAGGGAGTGGGGATGAGGCGGGGCAACAGCCACCTCCCCACCCAGAGAGCCTGACTTCTGTGGTCGGAAGTCTGTTGGGGGCCCAGTGAGCTCTCCTGGCGTCATAGTCTGGTGATCTGCCCACTTGAGTCCCTGAGGCTGCAGAACCTGGGGGCTGCCAGGGGCAGGCAGTGTGACAGGAGACCCTTGCAGAGAACAGAGGAGTCTGGAAGGAGACACGCTTGGTTCCTTGTTGCAGCCATCCCCCAGTGTCTATCATGGAGTGAGAACAGGCAGGGGCCTGGGTGGGAGGGGTTTCTGAATCTCTGCTCCTTGGTTAAGGAGCCTGAGCCCGCTAGGGCCTCACCTCGTAGACGGCTAGGTCTATCCCAGCATAGGGGATGATCCCCAGCATGTTGGGAACATAGCCTTTGTAGAAGGCAGCCATTCCCTCTCTGGCCAGGATCTTCCTGGCACAGTCCAGCATGCCTGAGTACTGGCCTGTCTTGCGCAAGGCCATCCGGGTCTTCAGAACCTGGAGAACCCAAAAGGAGCGATGGGAGCGTGAGCACGGCCCACTCCTCACCCTCACCCCATGCGCGCTGCCCACGCTAGGACCAAGGCAGCCCTCACCTCCATCGGGTAGATGCTGCTCTGGGCGATGGCCCCGGCCAAGGACCCTGCCACAAGTCTCTCGTGAATCCTCAGAGTCTCCTGGTCACTCCCCACGAGACGCTTGATCTAGAAGAGAGAGCAAATGAACGGATATACGCCCGAGACCAGCTCAGCTGCCCCTGCCCCAGGGTTCCTCCCAGAGCCAAGACCGGGTGTTCCTGGCACATCTGACACTGTCCAGAAATAGAAGGAACTGGCCCATGCTGGGGCTGGCAGCAGAGTGGGGGCCGGACCCAGCCACCTGCCTCTCCCTGCTGTCCCCTGGGTACAGTGACTGGCTCCAGCTTCCAGGGCATCAGCAGGGCAGGGACCTCGGCCCAGGGAAGCTCAGGAAACAGCTGACGACAGGCGCCCCGCCTGGGGAAGCGGGGTCCTCACCTGCTCGTAGGCCATGAATTTGATGGCCGACTCGGGGGCAATTTTGAGGACGTTGATGCCGTTGCCCCGCCAGAGGGATTTGGCCCCACCTTCTCGAATCATCTGGGTGAACCCGCCCACGATGCACATGTTGTTGCTGCGGGAGGCGTGGACCTGAGGAGGGAAGGACGAGTGGTCAGAAAGAAGCCCGTGGCCAGGGGGCGGCCATCATGGGACAGAGAGCCTCTCCCGCAGGCCCGCACATCGGGGTCAGCAGGCAGCTCTCTCCGGGCCGGGTTCTGAAGGCCAACTCGGCACCGGGAGAATCCCACATGGCTACCTTCGTTCTTCACGGGCCACCTCCTGGGTGCCAACATTGTGCTAAACACCCCGCGGCCACTACCTTAACCACATTTTTTCAATTGAGCTTTTTACTATGGAAAAATTTCAAACACATACAGAAGTGCCGAGAGTCATATACTGGGCTTTCCCGAACCCATAACCAGCTTCAACCATCATAAAACCATGGATCACTGTAAGGCCCATCCCAGGTACTGGGGAGACAATTTGTTCAAGCCCCTTGGGTTTTACAGAGGAATGGAAGTCCAGGCACTGGAGTGAGGAAGCAGGTCACGAGGTCACATAGCTGTGAAGGTGGGACCCCGGTCAGGTTTCATTCCCCAGAGCTTTTCTCCCCAAACCATTCCACCCTCCCACCCCCCACTTCTGCAAGAGAAGGGAGTTCATGTTTAACAGGCTTCAAAACAACGCAGGCTCAGGAGGGCAAGATGGGGAGGAAAGGATGGCACCTTTTTTTCTTCCTTTCTTTTCTTTTTAAAACAATTTTAGGTAGTGGGACGCCTGGGTGGCTCAGTCGGTTAGGCTTCTGCCTTTGGCTCAGGTCATGATCCCAGGGTCCTGGGATCGAGCCCCGCATCAGGCTCCTTGCTCAATAGGGAGCCTGCTTCTCCCTCTGCCTGCCGCTCCCACTGCTTATGCTCTCTCTCTGACATGTAAATAAAATCTTCAACAAAAAATAAAATAAATAAAAAATTTTAGGTAGTTAACGTACAGTGTAATCTTGGTTTCTGGAGTAGAACTCAGTGATTGATCACTTCCATACAAGACCCAGTGCTCATCATCCCAAGAGGATGGCACCTTTTCTGAGCAGGGCTCAGAAACACCAGCACTTGCACACAAGCAAAGGGCCGGGGGGGTGTGTAGGCCAATTTCGCAAGCCTGTCCCTGACGTGGACCTAGCTTATCTCTGCCCTGCGGACGTGGAGTTGGGCGCCCGGCCAAGGTAAAGGTGTCTGGGCCAGGTGGGGGTCTGCTCGCATCCACCCCGTGTGCTGCCTACACAAGATGTGCCCAGGGCAACAGGTTCCTGCCACCCCGGTTCTCACTGGCTTCACCTGCCCACATTTCAGCCCTGTAATGTGACCCCTGGCTTTTGTGCCCCTGATAAGATGAAATAAACTACATGCAAAAGGGCACTTAGACCTGGATCTTCTGTTGCCCTTGTCTGAGCAATAATTCCAATCTAATTTATTGGGTTAGAAAAGTATGAGCCCAAAGAGCAAAAGACAAAGGAGGAGAAAACCGACTCACTGAGGACCCACGGGGTGGAAACCGGGTGGTCTGAGGCCCGTTTTCCCACGTACCTGCATGAGCACCTTGAGTCTGTCCAGGGGCGCCGTGCAAGTTCTGGATACAGCCCCGGCCCCGCCTCCAGCCACCAGGTGTCTCCACCACATCCCCGTCTGCCTCTCCTCCACGGTGAATTCATCGGGGACCGTCAGATTCTCACCCACATCAAAGATCTGCAAGGAAGACCAGCAGAGATAAAACAAGCAGGCTCCTGATGCTCGTGGCCAAGCTGCTGGCAGACACCCAGGTCCATAACCTGGCACCGTCCAGAATGGCCGGGCCCCAGGGGCCACACAGATGGTGACAATGCCCCAGGCCCAGGGTGGGGGTACGAGTGTGCCCCTTCCCGTTCACCGTGTGGAGGTGGTACAGCTCCGACCCCGGTGTGAGCCCTGCAGAGGCCCAGGGAGAGAATCTGAGAGCGAGGCTGGAAGAAAGCGGTTATAAAACCATTTGGACAGCCTTGCAGAGACTTGCCCCTGGCTCTTGCAAGAACGGCTTACAAAGGCATTTTAGCTGAGGATCACCAGACTGCCTGTACTGAAAGGGTCAAGTCAGGGGTAAAAATTCTGAAACCCGATGTGGAACCAGATCACGCCGGCAGAACATTGCACAAGGCCTCGGCAAATATCAGAGACGGCAATGCCTACAGAAGAGCCGCTCTCCTGGGTGGCATCCCGCCTGGTCAGAGCCAGCTCTGCTCCCATCAGCCAACTGGAGAGCCAGAGGTGCCCTGAGGGTGAGACCCTGCCCTGGGCACTGCGGGAGACAGACCAGAGGCGCGCCCCCGGCCTCCCCTCCCAGAGCGGACAGTCTGGGGTAGCTAAGACGGCAGATGGGGCGGGCGTACCCCAAAAGAAGGGGCTCGCAGGTGGGGGGTCAACACGGCCACAACCAGGGAGGTGTGATGGGTCTTTCTGAACAGCAGTGCTGACAGGGGTGACAGAGTAGCATGTACAGGACATTTTCTTTGACAGAGAGAAAGGACACAAAAAATGGGGTGCTGGGGAAGAAACTTAATGGCTCTATTTGTTCTAGTATTGTCCCCGCTGCCCCAGGTGCACGCGAGCTTTGGGAGAACGAGCAGGATTGGGGAAGCGGTGTCTGGAGCGGACCCTGAAGGACAGGTAGCATGTGGGGCGGGAGGGCATCCGGGGCAGAGGGAACCCCGTGTCTGGGTGGTCAGGGCTGGCGTGGGGGAATGGAGGGCACACGTGGAGGGCTCTGTGGGGCTGGCAGAGGAGTGGAGTCTTGTGCTAAAGAAGAGGCAAGCCGAAAACCCCACTCTCACCCCCACACTGGGATGGGGGCTGACGCCTTGAGAGCGGACGCGTGAATGGAGGAGGGAGAAAGTGCCTTCACGGCCCGGGGCACGGGACTCACCGTGGAATGCTTCCAGTACAGGATGATCTCGGGGATGTTTTCCACGGGGTGCAGAAGGTGGTAGTCTCTCCACTCGTTCCAGTCGATGGTCATCGTGCCATTTTTATCCATGCTGCAAGACAGGCGCATGGTCGGTTGCCCCCGGGGTAAACAGGCCCATACCTGAGCTGCACTTCCCCCCCTCCAGGCGAGCCCAGGGCAGGCGCTGGGCCACTGAGGAAACCACGGGAGGTGCCTCGGCCCCAGTGAAGAGGCGAGGTGGTTCCACACCCCACTTTGCACGGAAACGGGAATACAATGACCCACAAGAACCCTGTTCTGATCAGGCACAGAGGTCCAGGAGGGAGGGGGTCACCAGGGTGACACGGATACTTACTAGGTTACAGGGCCCCAGAAGTGGCCCGTTCGTATTCTGACAGACAGACAAAGGAGGATGCAGAGGAGAGAGGAGAAACACAGATAAGTGCTCTGAGCAGATGTTAGCGAAGCAGGCACATAGCATGGCACAACGTCCAGGGAGCCGGACGAGAGGCAGCTGTCCCTGACCAGCCGCTTCCGGCCCCGGGGATCTGGAAAGGCGCGGGCAGCAGGGGCAGCGCTCCTAAGGCCAATCTGCGTGATTTCCCGCCACGGCCACTATATATGCTCTCCCCCCAGGACCAGGGCTCCCCCGGGAGCTGTCTCGGGGCAGCACGTCTGATTACAGGGGGGAGAAAAGTCAGCATTCTCGGGGAGAAGTCCACCGTACGCAGACTGCTGCCACCCGAGCCCCTTCCCGTCCCCACCAGGCAGAGAGAGCGGTCCTTGCTCGCCTTTCACCCACTTGAAATCCCCCCAACTGGTCTTTTCTCTTCACGGGTCACCGGTGAGCGGGCACACTTCCAGGTGATTTGTGACTCTGGCCTGGAACTCAGGGAGCGGCTGCTCCTGGGGAGGGGCTACCTACTCATGGCGTCAAACCACCAGAAGCCGAAGTTCAGAGAAACGGGGTCAATACAGTGAAGGGCGCCACGGGGTTGGTCCAAGAACGTTTCTTTCATCATGCATTTGTTAAACCAGATACAGAGGCTGACAAAGTTCTCACCTCTTGAGAATCTTTTCGGCCTGCTGTTCGGATATCTTGACTCCCAGGTCCCGCAGGGACTGCATGATCTCCTGAGCGTCGATCCGTCCTGCAACAACAAAGGCTTCAGCCAGGGGCCAGGCCCGCAAGAGGCCTGAGACCCGGGCGGCCACTGGTTCTGGAGGCAACGCTCACCATCATTCTTCTTGTCCAAACTCTTGAACACCAGCCTCAGCTTCTTCTCGTGATCTTGGAGATAATGGACAAACTCTTCAAAGTCGAGCTGCCCATCGAGGTCTTTATCTCCAGCTTGCACAATTTTCTATTAAAAAAAAGTTAAAGTTTCCTCCTTGAGCTCAGGCCCCAGCTTTTCCTTGTTCCTCGTGGCGGCCCGTCCCCAGGAAACAACTGTGCTAACCCATGCACAGAGGTGGCCTCAAGGACCTGAGATGCTTCCTCGGCTCTATTCCCAATGCCACCACTTGGATCCCCAAGGCCTAGCCAGAACCCAAGCAAAAGCCCACCTTGCTTCCCCTCACAAGCAAACGGAAAAAGGCACCCCTGGGAGGCGCCCTTCAGACACAGGCCAGCAAGCGGCCGGCTTGGCACTTTCTCATTCCAAGTGTCCTGAAGACTAACTTATTGTACAACCAAGGTCAGCTGTGTGTTCCCCTGCAGCAGGGTCCCTGGCGCCCGGCCTCAGCCCGCATGCTCTCTGCCCAAATGTGGGGATGGCCTCGGGCGCTCCAGATGTCACGAGGAATGCTGCAGCTTGCTCTTTTTATCCCTAACAGTGGCACTGGCCCAAGAACAAATGGGTGACCAGCGTAAAGGTATGGGGGCAGAGCTGGCCCCTGCCGATGCCTGCGTGGCAGAAACATGGCCAGGGGACCCTGGTAGGAGCCAAGGGGGACTATTCTTGGGCGCGGGCATGGGCTTGATGGCACTGCCGGCCTCTGATCCCAGGGCAGCCAGATGACATAACCAGGTACTGAAAAGCAGGCCAGCTCTTAGTAGTTTCCTGACCCAAGAAGGCTTGAAGAGACCCCTTGAACAGAACTCTGTGCCTGCCCCTAGAGGTGAGCTTTGATCAGCAGCTGCAGTTGTGCATGCTCAGCCCCTGGAAATTCTCCCCAAACGAGCGAGCCCTTGGCCTGTGCCACAGGGCCCGCTAAATGCTTTACCCCTAGTACCCTGCTGAACCCTCTCAAGCAGCTCTGGGAGGCAGGTACTGTCATTCCCCCCATTTTTTTACAGAGAAGGAAACAAGCTCAGAGAGGTTAATTTATCCAAGGTTACACAGCCAGGGAAGTGGTGGGCGAGATTCAGGCTGGGCCTGTTAAGACTCCAGAGCCACCTCCCTGGAGATCCCGCTGCCGCCCTAAAAGTTAATCTCAAGAAGGTGGGTGACACACATGAGTCACTGCAACCTAGCAACACCCCAAAATCTGGACCAAGAACCTCCTAAGGAAAATGGTCACAGTCTTCCTGTGTTGCCCAATTCTCTCGGTGAGAAACAGGCTCACTAGTCACAAACCAATCTGGCTTTAGAAGTCTCTGAGCCAGTGGGTTTCGGAATGGATGGACCATTGGCTAGCTGGTGCTCTCCCATGATTAAGATCATGGTTACTCTCTGAACCACCTGATGGCCCTTTGTGACTGCTCAGCCACTGAGGGTACTAGGAGGAGGCCTGGACAGATACCATGTCACCTAACACGATCCAAAGAACAACACAGGGGGTGTGGCAGGAACGTGAGACAGAGGCTGGCATATATTGCATCTGCTATCTGGAGTTAACTTCCTGCAGACATCTGTGCTCTCGGCTAAGAATGGTACAAATTACATATATGGTTATCATTCTAGATTTATGGCAGGAGCGGAAATAGAATCTAGGAGGCGAATGTGAGGCACAGAGCTTTTCAGTTTCTGGGCTTCTCTGCCACCAACACGATCCATGTGCCTCAGTGGGGGCGGGTGTGCGGTAATACAGAGAACCCAAGGATGTGTTCACTGCAGGGGATTTCAAGACATTCTCAAAGTCCTTGCTTCTACCTCAGAACCACCGGGCCTACTTTCTGTCTCCTTCCTAGGATATGCTAATCCCCATCCCCAGCACACCAACTGACCTCCACTGCCATCATGAGCAGTGGGAGACTGCATGAGATCTGATTAACAGAGAAGTCAGGGTGCTCCTTTAGGAGGCAAGGGGCTCCCCACAAGCTCTGGAGCCATTTCCCCATCTTCAAAATGTCACGATTTTTGCTGCTCCCAAAGGAAGTCTTGGGAGGGCTCCCCCTCCCGAGGACACAGCCCTGCCAGCTCCAGCCTCCGCAGCTCCAGTTCCAACTCTAGGCCTCCAACAGGAGCTTCTCTGCCTCTCCCTCCCCCAGCTCTGAGAAACGGCCCCACAGTGGCTGGGCTGTGTCCCCCTTCGCGGCCCTGTGTTTCTCTGGAACTCCCCACCCGCCCCCCATCCCCAGTAAAGAATTCCTTTCCATTTCCCACAGGTATCTCCCCAGTAATTCCGGCCTTCCTTGGAAGTCATATGAAAGAAAGCCAGTCATTCCCGTGACGTGACATAACCCTTTCCCGGCTACAGCCACATGACAACTGGGGAAAGAACTTGCACATTTCACACATTCTTTCCCTTCCATGGGCGAGGCCGGGGCGGGGGGGAGTTCGCGCATGCGCACCCTCTACCACCACTCATGCATTCACTCGGCCGCCCCGGGCAGGCGCCCGCCGCCGCTCCAGACCTGCTTCCACTGGCGGTAGGTGGAGAACTCCTGGGAGGGGATGAAGACGCTGAGTTTGAAGATGGACTTCAGCTCGGCGGGAAGGCCCTTGGACTCGAAGTACTGGAACTCGGTCTGGGTCTCCCCGATGAGCGGCACATACAGGCACAGGCAGAGCATGCTGACGGGGAGCCGGGCGCGCGGGCCGCCGCGGAGCCAGGGAATGCTGCCCGGGCCGCACGCTCGCTCCAGATAAGCCGGGGCGCAGCTGTCATTGGCTGCTCAGGCCCTGCCCTTTTACTTAATTGAGAAAAGCCGGCCCAGGGGAAGTCCTGCCCACAGCCAATGAGCGCCGGCCCCCGCGAGGAGGCGGCGATTGCTCAAGTGGAGGGGTGTAAAGATCAGGACGGACGTCACGGGCGCCCCGAGTTAACTCTTCGGAAGCTGGCCGAGGGAGAGTGCTACCTCAACGAACCTTCACCCTCCGCTGCCAAGCCCTCCAGATGAACAAACAGCCCTCAGCATGTTTTTCCACAAGGTCCCCAAACGCGTCACCCAATACAATGGTTTTCTCCCCTTAGGAAATCATTCCCAACAGAAAAATCAGTGGATGTACAGACTGAGTCGATGCTCCCTGGAAAGGGGCCCAGTTTAGCTGTGAGGGTACAAGTCGGCAGGGGCTGCCTGGGAGCCGGGTGCCCAGCCATCCTGGAAGTGGCCCCACGTCGGCGGGCTCTGGCTCATTCATCCGCCAGGGAGCTGTCCCGGGGCTGGCTGAGCCCTGGACTTGGCCTTCCAGCTGGCGCCAGTGACCTTTTTCCAGGCCACTCTGCAATGTGATCACCTCAGAAGCAACCCATTCCCCTGTAGGCTTCCCCTGGGGGTCCTGCAAGCACCCAGGAGCTGACACCATGGGGGCAGAAAGGACCCTCACTAAAGGTGGTTGTGGGGAGGGACTCCCCAGAAGCATTACTCTGGGGTCAGCTGGGCCCTCACATAAGACTCCAGATAGCCTTCAGAGCCCACTCTCAGAACACTTCAAAGTTTGGTATAGTGCAAGCTTTCTGGCCTAGGTCTGTGCTATTCAGGAGGGAAGTTTTAAATTTTAAATTAATTAAATGAAATTAAAAATTCAGGTCCTGAGTTGTGTGACCACATTTCAGGTACTCCACAGCCACATGGACTCACTGAACATTTCCATCACCCATAAAGTTCTATCGGGCAACACGGCTTCAGAACACCCCTTTGACGTGAGGATAAGAGAAAAATCTCAGGTCCTGGAAAGTCAGGTTTGGGTCATCACCTAAGGGTGAGCCTCTCCAGCCCAGCCTACCATCTCCACATCATCCCTTCCCCACGGGAAATGTCAGGAGATTCGTGCTGCGGAGGCAGAACGCGTCACAAAGACGTCCCTTCTATAGTGCCCCACTTCCTAATATAGACTAAGTCTCACTACCAGGATGGATAAAAATGGATGGTTATAATTTGGAAATCACCAAAAGTAAAATGGATTTCTTAATTCGCTAAAAAGCTTTTTGTTAAGAACTAGAAAAAAGGATTTTAAAATAAGGTGTTGGGTGGGGCGCCTGGGTGGCTCAGTCAGTTAAGCATCTGCCTTCAGCTCAGATCATGATCCCAGGGACCTGGGACAGAGCCCCACATTGGGCTCCCTGGTTCTGCTTCTCCCTTTCTCTCCCCCTCTGCCTCTCCCCCTGCTTGCGCTCGCTCTCTCAAATAAATAAAATCTTAAAAAAAAAAAAAAAAGATGTTGATGCTTAAATACAGCATTATGAAACATTTATTGACTTACATGACATTTCAGCCCTTCCAAAAGAGATTTGATGATGAGTCTGTAAAGACAGGTCTTGGGCTACACTGGGGAGGATCCGATGAGGAATCCGGAGACAGCTTGGATTATCCCGATTTCTGCTCAGCCTCCACCTAAGTCCATGACAGTCATCTATCTCTTCAACTGCCCCCATCCAGAATTTCTGGTTCAGGGCTGTGTTCATGTACAACTTATCTCTGCTACTGGGGTCCTTGAAGGCAGGAGGCTATGGTTTTGAACCTTTGTACCCTGACTTGGTCACGGAGGGTGCGGATATAAATAGCCTCTGAATGAGTGAAGCCAGTGGCAGGCCTTTAAGACCCCAGGAAACAAACACGACCACTCTTGAAGACCTAAAGTATGTTTTTCTGAGTGTCTGCACTCGTCAGAGTATTTTATCCACCTCAACAAGATCATGTACTATTATTTTTATTTTAAAGGAGGTTTATATTTAGGGGCACCTGGGTGGCTCAGTCGATTTAAGCGTCTGCCTTCAGCTCAGGCCATGATCTCAGGGCTCTCTGCTCAGTGGGGAGCCTGTTTCTCCCTGTCACTCTCCCTCTCCGTCTGTGCTCTCCCCATCTCTCAAATAAGTAAATAAAATCTTAGGAAAAAAAAAAGTAGGTTCACATTTATAGGGGCACCTGGCTGGCTCAGTCGGTAGAGCAAGCAACTCTTGATCTCGGGGTCGTGAGTTTGAGCCCCATGTTGGGTGGAGAGATTACTTAAAAATAAAATTAAAAGGGCGCGTGGGTGGCTCAGTTGGTTAAGCGACTGCCTTTGGCTCCAGTCATGATCCCGGGATCCTGGGATCAAGTCCCACATCAGGCTTCCCCGGGGAGCCTGCTTCTCCCTCTCCCTCTGCCTGCCACCCCCCTGCTTGTGCTCTCTCTCTCTGTCAAATAAAATCTTTAAAAAATAAAATTTTAAAAAAGGAGGTTCACATTTATAAATAAAAGAGCTACATTCTGAAATGCTGATCTTCCTTTGTTAAATTATTCATATTTGCATCTGAAACGAAAATAAGAGAGATGCTGAAGTATCTCATTTCAGTGATGACTGCAGTCATTCTAATACAGTATGGCAAACATTTTGACTGAAAAAAATAAGTTGTTTAACTTGGAGATGTTTGTTTCCTAATAAAGTGCATTTTTCAAATAATTTTGGTAAACATAACTGTACCACTGAATTTTTCTCTGTGTACTATTGAGTTTTCTGATGTATTTATAGAACTAACACAAGAAGAGGTTCGAAGACAATACCAAATAAAGTGAAACCTACATTCTATACTTTGTGGGAAACTTACTAAAGCATTATCAGATGGGGCGCCTGGGTGGCTCAGTCGGTTAAGCGTCTGCCTTCGGCTCAGGTCATGATCCCAGGGTCCTGGGATTGAGCCCCACATCGGGCTCCCTGCTCCTCAGGAAGTCTGCTTCTCCCTCTCCCACTCCCCCTGCTTGTGTTCCTTCTCTCTCTCTCTGTCAAATAAATAAAATCTTAAAAAAAAAAAAAAAGCATTATCAGATAAGAGCAACTGTTTTCTAGAAAAAAACAGGATGAAATCCTGATTATAACAAAGCTCATTACTCCACAGACCAATGGTATCATGGGGTCAAGAAACGTCCTCCGAAAAGCCCTGCGTGTGCTTGTCAAAATATTATTTTACAATGCTAACGTTAGTTCTATTCCAACGTTAATTTTAAGGGTTCCAACGTATTTGTATTGTGCAACTGAGATGGAGTCCAACAGAATGTCTTCATTGGACAAACCGGAATTGGTGTTTGCTTATTTATTTAAACCACCCCTCCCTCCTGAGTCTCACAGGTCATGCGGAATTCCACTTGCACAAAGAAACTGGAAATTCTGTCCAAGTGAGCCAACCTCTAGGCACCTGGGATCCGCGGTAAGTGCTGTATCCCTGGGGTTATAGACAGTGGGGCCCAGAGGGGCTCCTCGGGTCGCCCTTTAATCTGAGATGAGCAAACAGACTTGGAGAGGTGACCTGGTTCGCCCAGGCCCCAGAACCTGTTGGCAGCAGGGCTGAGCCTCACCCAGGACCCAGCTCTTGTTACATCCATGTAAAATGGCACCCAAACCTGATACTGCCAATAAGATTTTAGAACTCGGTTTCCAAAGAAAGCCTGTAAGCCTGACCCGGAGAATTACAATAAGCAATACTTCATATTGAAAGGTGGCAGGTGTGTGGGAAAGGTGCGACCCGAACAGGTTCAGGCCCAGGCTTAGCTAGAAAACAACACAAAAGCCGATCTGTGTTACAGCTTCTGACCATGCAGAGGGGAAACACCAGTAAGAAAGATTAAAGCAAGGTTCGCGTTCGGTTCCTCACGATTCACACCAGCTCACGGTGTCCTGTGTTGTCCCTCTCCTCATCCTGCCGGCTACCATTCTTTTCTGCTCTTTTTGCTTATTCTAATTTTGTGACCCAGATCTACTTTCGCTGCTCTCTTCTGATGTCCGTTCCTGTGACAACTGCATGCAGAAGCAATGACAGCAACTCTAGATCCCTGAGGATCTAGTGCTATCGGATTCCATTTCCTCCGTTAAGGTAGAAGTTCCTCTTCCAGGCAGCATCCTGTCCCCCTCAAATCCCCCAATGCCACCACAAGTCGTCCCCATTCTACCAGGCTGGCTCATGCCCCAGAACAGGTGCTTCCCGTAAGTGCCGAATACCATGAGTAAGAACAGGGCAGGTAGAGTACCTTTGGGAGTGAAACATTAAGTCATAAGGTATCTCCCCCCTCCCCTGCAATGACTCAGACCAAGCCAAAAATATTAATATGTGAAGGAGCCCTGCCAGCATCCGGCTCTTCTAGCCCCACCCACCTGGAAGGCTCTCGAACCTCACTGGCTGCTGCAGCCGGGGTGTCCTTTGATGATCGGGTTGCCATGACAGCCCAGGGCAGCTGGTTCCGATGAAACCTGCCTACACTTGGCAATTAGACACACAATGAGCAAAATTCTCTGAGCTTCTGAGAAGACGGCCCCTCAGGATTTGAGAGCTTGAATGCCGCTGAGGGCGCCTCTTACTCCACACTAAGGCTTTCGTCTCCAACTGCAGATTAACTGTAAGACAAAGGTAAAGGGGAACACTGGAACAGTTCCTAGAATCAAAGCCTGCAGGAACCTGACTCACTAGCAGACGTATTTCAACGGGGGAAATGAGAGCAAAACAAAGTAGTGCGGCTGGAGAACTGGGAAGCTGAGGACCAAGGGGGATGTGTCTATAAGGTTTCCGCAGCGTTCTCCTGAGGGAGACAGCGAGGCCAGGTCCCCTTGGCCAGGGGTCACAAACGCCAAACCCCCCTCTCAGTCACTGCAGCCAGCAGGCAAGGCCACATGCTGCGAAAACACGCTATTCCGACTGTCAGTTTATCCACAGAAATGCTCCTGCTAGTCCCAGGTCTCGTTTGTTTGTTTGTTTGTTTAAAGATTTTATTTATTTATTTGACAGAGCGAGAGAGCACAAGCAGAGGGCAAGGGAGAAGCAGGTTCCTCGCTGAGCAGGGAGCCCGATGCAGGGCTCCAGCCCAGGACCCTGGGATCATGACCTGAGCCGAAGGCACATGCTTAACCATCTGAGCCCCCCAGGCGCCCCCAGGTCTTGGTTTATCTGCTTTTAAAGAGTCCACACGGCCCAGATGTGCTTGCTTTCTTGCTTCAAACCGAACCGGCTGATCTGTCTCCCTCCTGGGGCTGCCCCCTCCACTCCCCCTCTAGCTGATCTCTCCCTCTCTTGGGGAGAGCAGGTTAGTGAAAGCTGTGGGTCTCTGGCTCAGCCCCATGGCCCCTAACTGGCAGGCCAGGAGGGAAGCTGTTCAGAACAGAAAGTCCTGATGTGAGGCCACCCCCGGGGAGGGCTGGCAAGAGGTGCCAGGATGAGTTTGGGAAATGGAGCAGTTTAATTATTAAAGTCCAAAGTAGGTGAATTTAAAAGGGAGCCAGCCAATCCCTTGATCCCTGAAGCAGGTCTGGAAATCAGAAAGCTCCTCACAAAGGAGAGCACCATTGCCATTTCTGAGCTCATCCCAAGATGACAGAAAGGTAGAAAGTGACATAGCTTGAAGCACACCTCAGAACACAGACTCTGAGATCCATGCTGACCAGGATGAGCAGGGGGTGGGGTGGGGGGGATGTGGGGGAACAGATGGTCAGACAGACAGACACACACGGACACTGAGGCTTCTCCTCAACCTCACACCTAAACGCCCACAGAAGCCGAGGCATCAAAAGTCCCTCCCACTCAGCAAAGGATAACCAAACATTTATTATTTGATGCAGCAATTCAATTCAAGCAACATTTTGGGGGAATCTACAATGTGCCAGACACAGGGCAGAACCTCTTTCCCTCTTCTAGTTGATTTTTATCCCGAGGAGAATAGATTCAAAATAACCCAAACTCAGGACGTCAGCAAGGTCGCTCCTAGCGCAGGCAGGAGAAATCCCGGACAAACTGCGCTTTCCATTCTAATCCCAAGAACGCGACAGGTCCCGTTAAAACTGCTTTCTTAAGGTAAAGTGAGGCAGGTACAGGGCAAAGTTCCACACAGATTAGGGGTGAAATCTCACCTCTACCCTCCATAACTGTTTAATTCCTGGGCAAATTACTCAACCTTTCTGCACCTGTTTCCTCATCCATGAAATGGGGGTGTTACCACTTACCTTGGCTCTCGGGAAGATGAGGTGAGATAACCCACACTCAGAGCATGAGATGAACGGAAGGCTCTGGCACTCAGCAGACCTGCAGACCCACGAGGGGTACCGGCCTCTGCACCTTGAGACTCCACCCTTTCCTCTGACTCCTCCTCCCACTGCCTTCCTTGCAGACCCGAAGGCAAGGGGTCTGACCTTAGGGATGCAGGACAGGCTGGCCCTCCGCAGCTCCAGGCGGCTGGGTTCAACTTTGAAGATCCTCCCTGCATTGTTCAGACAGGCTAAGACCTAAGACACACTTATCGTTTGTCTCTTCCTTTCAACTGGCTCTCTGGGGTCAAACTGACAAATCCTAAGGTAAATCCTCTATTGCCTTCAACCTTCCTTCCCCAAATGGCCACACCGAAGCAGTCATGGTAGGGTGATAAAGCTTTTACCGTGGCCACAGGAAGATTCTAGATTGACGACTTGGGCTTCTTCATTGTCTAACACTTCTGCCCTCCAGCCTCCAATACCAAACTGATTGATTTCTAAGTCCTCTCTTCCTCCCCACACTCCAGTTTTTTCCAGGAAACCGATCCTAGACCAGCCCCTAAAGTAGGAGGTCCTCTTGAGGTTACCATTACCTTAGGAAACTGCTCTGCAGGTCCAACCACCAGCAAAATGGTGGGTCTCTTTTCCGTGGCCTCAGCCCTTCCGTCCTGTTTCCCCAAAAAGCTTGACATCTGGTCTCCCCGAGCTGGAGCCGGGGTGCCTCTGACTTCATTATTGTTCCCCTCTCTGGAGCCTTGGCACCCAGCCCTAGGGAGAAAGCTAGACAGAAAATGCCACAGCATCTGCAGCATCACGGCTTCCTCCCAATGTCGCCGGCGGTGACTGTCACTTTTGAGGAGGGATGTGACCACAATACCAAGGATCTCTGGCTACACGGATGCTCGGAAGGCTAGCCTGGGGAGTTGTAAAGCTGGAAGCTCTGCATGCAGTGGCTGTTTCCTGCTTTTTCCAATTTGCTAGCACTGCTGTCCTGCCTGGCCTGAGAAGTAGCTCACTCTCCGAGAGCCCCCGCGGCCAGGGCTGCTGGCAATGAGAGCAGCTGGAGCTTCTTCAGTAAAAACTCACTTTTGCAGGTGGATGGTGATCAAATGTGTGGCTTTTTTCAAAAAGGAAAAAGCAATAGCCCAACTGATCTCTCCTGGAGGCAGAAGCAACTTGGAGCTCCCAATTATTCAGCAGTCCTCGCTCCACTAATGATTATCACACCAGCGAGGACCCGGGCACCCCGACCGCATTCTCACTGCAGCAGGGCGCGGCCAATCACCTCGGCCGACACTACGGAGTTCATTATCCCAACCAGCAACGTCCCTCCAATCACAGGCGGCCGATCCCCTGCATGCAGCCGACGGTTCTGCAGGGAGGTGCTGATGGCAACCTCCAGCGAGCCTCCTAGCTCACAGAATCCTCCCTGCACTGCAGCCGCGCAGGAGCCCCACTTCCTCCTCTCCGCCTGCTTGTTTCCGGGACAACGTTCACCATCAAGGTTAACCTGATCAAGAGACCCTGGCAACACTTCCTAGCACATCTAGCAACACTCTTCTTTGCTCCATTATCCCATTCTCTCCAACTGTGTGGAACACAATGCACGCCAGACCAGCTACTCATTCTCCCGTCTTCCTCTACACCATGAGCTGCTTGGGGACGGGGACCAAGTCACACATCTTTCTACCGCAAGGACCCAGAACCAGGCACAGATGAAGTCTGTAGACTGAACTGAGTTGATGATCATGAATAAAAGGGAATTAATCTTTGGTCTTCTGTTTCTTAATTTACTAGCTGACAAATGCAGTGACCAGTATCCCTCACAAAAGTAACCCTTTGATACGGTGTTCACAGCCATTATTTTAAAAACACAAACATTGGGGGGCGCCTGGGTGGCTCAGTCGTTAAGTGTCTGCCTTCGGTTCAGGTCATGATCCCAGGGTCCTGGGATGGAGCCCCGCATTGGGCTCCCTGCTCTGTGGAAAGCCTGCTTCTCCCTCTCCCATTCCCCTTGCTTGTGTTCCCTCTCTCGCTGTGTCTCTCTCTGTCAAATAAATAAATAAAAATCTTTAAAAAAAAAAAAAAACACAAACATTGGGGGCGCCTGGGTGGCACAGTCAGTTGAGCATCCCGACTCTTGGTTTCAGTTCAGGTGGTGATCTCAGGGTCGTGAGATCGAGCCCTGCAACAGGCTCTGTGCTCGGTGCGGAGTGAGGCTTGGGACTCTCTCTCCCTCTGCCCGTCCCTGCCCAAAATAAATAAATAAATAAATCTTAAAACACACACACACACACACACACACACACACACACAAGCATGAGACAAGTTTCAAAACATGTGTTGGAGAGAGTGGAGGGAAACCTGCACCCTCACACTCTGCTATGAGAGCATATATCAGTACAACCTCTCCAAAGTGTCAGTCAGTCCCGGCTTTCCAACATGTTAAAAGCACAAACAAAGCCTTTGACACAGCAATTCCACTTTTAGCAATTTATCCTGCAGATATATTTGCACACGTGGGAAATCACATATACATTTATATGATACATATGTGATAAAATATAAGGATATTACATTTTATCAAGCAGCCTTGCTTATAATAGTGCAAGTCTGCAAACAACTTCAAGCCCTTTACAAGAGAAGTGGGGAAGATTCTGGCACACCCATACAGTGGAACCCTAGAATGAGGCATCTCTATCTACTGTTATGGAATGACTTGAAAAATATCTTTTTAAGGATGCCTGGGTGGCTCAGTCGTTAAGCGTCTGCCTTCGGCTCAGGTCATGATCCCAGGGTCCTGGGATCGAGTCCCACATCTGGCCCCCTCCTCGGCAGGGAGTCTGCTTCTTCCTCTGCCTGCCGCTCCCCCTGCTTGTGCACGCGCTCTCTCTCTCTCTCTCACAAATAAATAAAATCTTTAAAAATATATGTATATCTTTTTAAATGAGAAAAGCAAGGTGCAGAAGAAAGGGCACAATATGCTGCCATTGATTTCTCAGTGCGTATGTGACAGATATCTCTGGAAAGACACACTAAAAATTGAAGAGATGGTTTGGGGCCCTGGGCAGTTTGAGCGGAGAAAGGCAGGTGGGAGATTTATTTTCAATGAATAGCCTTAGATCTTGTGAAACTGAATCATGCGCATGTATGACCAGGGACGCATACATATGTACATACATACACTTACTTAAAAAGAAAACATGAGAAGTGAAAGCAAGATGGCCAAGCTTGGTCTGAAAGCTGAGGGGCCAGTGTCAGTTGCCCTCTCACTGGGCAAAGAATGACCTCATCTCGAAGCAGTTCTGTGCGTTGACTAGATGTATAGTCTTTAGAGTCGGAGCCCAGGTTTAAATCCTGGCCATCACTTACTCGTTTTGTGAATGATTTTGATCAAGTTACTTTAGTTCTCTGTGCTTTAATATCTGTATGTGCAAAATGGGGATAGTAAAAGAACTGTATTGTTACTTCATGGAATTGGTTAAAGACTAAATTAGGTAATTCTCTCCCTCTGCCTCTCCCCGCACTGTCTCGCTCTCTAATAAATAAATAAATGTTAAGAAAAAGGAGAACAGTACATATTAGTTATTTTATTTTTCAAAAGATTTTTATTTTTAAGTAATCTCTACACCCAACATAGGGCTTGAACTCACAATCCAGAGATCAAGAGTTGCATGCTCCACTGACTGAGCCAACCAGGTGCCCCCATACTAGCTATTTTATTACCATTATCTAGAAAATGATTGTGAGTTCATGCAATTAAGTAGTTTTAATACCAAAGAAGAGTCAGCCCAGAGCCCCAAACCCTAAACAAGTAATCCTTTCATGAAGATGGATCTTGTTTTTAGACCCTGAGGGTCTGGTGAATTGGGCACGGTGGTGTTTTGGGCTCCCATCTGCAAACACAAGAGAAATCCCTTAGGTAGTAGATTACTGGCGTTTCATTTAATGGACTCTTCCATCCCACAGAACTGAGTAAAATCTCGGGGGCTTCCAGCCAAGATGGAATAACAGGGACTGATTCCCCTTTCTGCCCACAGGGAACAAAAGACAGTGACTCCAGAGAGATCCACGCAAATGAGGCAGGCCCTGCAACTGCCCCAGCACCCTGGCTGGTTTCTCCAGGCTACGGCACAGGGAGTGGGTACCCAGGCGGAGCCCAGCAGTCCCCTCATGCTGAAGGCAAGGGGCTTGGTGGGCCAGGGAGGCCAGGGCAGCTAGAGCAGGACCAACTACCGGGGAGGAAGGAACTGCACAGACAGCAAGCTCTGAGGAGCCGCTGAAGGTGCCCTAGAATCATGATGCATGCATGTGAGGCAATTGCCCGATGGTGGCAAAACAACCAGCCAAAGGCATCCTGTTCCCACCAGCCAGAGAGGAAAAACCTCATCATCTAGGGAGGGTCAGGAACGGTTTGTAGGGGGCTTTGCCTCAGTAGTGAGGCAAAACTGGACCTAGGCTAAATGCTGTTCTGGCCCCACAAATAAAGCTTTAAGCAGCAAGCCCTGAAAGGGTCAGATGGTTTCCAAATAACTGCATTCTAGAAAAAACCTCAAGAATATTCATAGGAATATGAGAATATCTAGCACCCAGCAAGATAAAATCCAATAAAAAAAATTAACAGGAATGCAAAGAAGCAGGAAATGACCCATAATGAGGACAGAAATCAAGCAGCTGAAACTGACCCAGAAATGACATGCATTGGATGCCTGGGTGGGTCAATCGGTTAAGCATCTGCCTTTGGCTCAGGTCATGATCCCAGGGTCCTGGGATTGAGTCCTGCATCAGGCTCCTTGCTCAGCTCCCCTAGCTTGTGTTCTCTCTCTCTCTCTCTGACAAATACATAAATAAAATCGTGTAAAAAAAAAAAAAAAGGAAATGACGTGTATGATAGAATATTAAAAGTCATAATGGTATTCCACATGCTCAAGAGCTAACAGAAAGCTCTAACACGTTAAATAGATACACTGCAGATACTCTAGATGAAAATTACAATGTCTGAGATGAAAAACACACTGGCAAACTAGACAATGCAAAAGAAAAAAATTGATGAACTTGAAGACAAAGCAATAGAAACTTTCCAAAATGAATGAGAGAAAAAACAAAGCAAAACAAAATAATGAACAGAGCATTAGTGAGCTGTGGGACAACCGCTAACACGTTAATACGAACTAGAGCTCATGAAGGTAGGGACAGAAAAAACATTTAAAGACATAATAGCTAGATTTTTTTCCCCCAAATTCATTAAAAACTACAAATCCACAGATCCAAGAAACTCAACAAACCCCAAGCATAAGAAATATAAAACAAACTACATCAAGTTAAATTTCCGAAAACCAGTGATGAAGAGGAATATCTTAAAATCAGATAGAGAAAAAAGACCCACTACATTCAGAAGAACAAAGGTAAGAATGACAGGGGACTTCCCATCAGAAACTGTTACCCCAGAAAAACACCTTCCACAAGGAAGGCAAAATAAAAACTTTTCAGGCTTATGAAAGCTGAAATTATTTATCACTAGCAGATTTGCATTACAAGAAATGCTAAAGGAGTCCTTCAGGTAGAAGGAAAATCTAGATTTACACAAGGAATGATGAGCACCAGAGATGGTAACTGTGTAGGTAAATATAAAGGACTTTTTTCTTGTTATTTAAATCTCTTTAAAAGATAATTAAAGCAAAACAATGTATTGTGGGTTTATGACATATGTAGAAGTAAAAATGTATGAGAACTATAGCACAAAAGCTGGGAAAGTATGAAAGTACAAAAGCCGTACAAAAGTACAGTTGGGGGGCACTTGGGTGGCTCAGATGGTTAAGCGTCTGCCTTCCACTCAGGTCATGATCCCAGGGTCCTGGGATCAAGTCCCGTATTGGGCTCCTTGCTCAGCAGGGAGCCTGCTTCTCCCTCTGCCTGCCGTTCCCCCTGCTTGTGCTCTCTCTGACAAATAAAATCTTAAAAAAAAAGAGAGAGAATAGAAACGAAAGTACAGTTGGGGGGTGCCTTGGTGGCTCAGAAGGTGGAAGCGTCTGCCTTCGGCTCAGGTCATGATCTCCAGGTCCTGGGATGAACCCCATGTGGGGCTCCCAGTTCAGCGGGGAGTCTGCTTCTCCCTCTGCCTCTCTCCCCTGCTCCTGCTGTCTCTCTCTCTCAAATGAATAAATAAAATCTTTAAAAATATTTTAAAAAGAAAGTACAGTTGGTCCTTGAACAACGCAGAAGGTTGAGGCACCAACCTCTAACAGTCAAAAATCCACTTTTGATTCCCCAAAACTTAATAGCCTACTGCTGACCAGAAGCTTTACCAGTAAGTAACATCAACAGTTGATCAACACATATTTTGATGATATATGTATCATATACTGTAGTGTTACAATAAAGCTAGAGAAAAGCAAATGTTACTAAGAAAATCACAGGGGGGTGCCTGGGTGGCTCAGATGGCTGGGCATCTGCCTTTGGCTCCGGGTAGTGATCTCTGGGTCCTGGGATTGAGCCCCACATTGGGCTCCTGGCTGGCTCGACAGGGAGCCTGCTTCTCCCTCTCCCTCTGCCTTTCCATGTGCTTGTGTGCTCTCTCAAATGAATGAATAAAATCTTAAAAAAAAAGAAAAAAGAAAAAAGAAACAAAAACGAAAATCATAAGGAAGAGAAAATACATTCATAGTACCGTAGTGTATTTATTTTTTTCAAAAAAAAATCCACGTAGAACTGGACCTGCGCAATTCAAACCCATCTTGTTCAAGGGTCAACTGTATACTAAGATTCTTAAACTATTTAATATAGTACCAGTTAAGGAAGGCTGTGATAAGTTAAAGATTTGTGTGTGTGTGTGTGTGTGTGTGTGTGTGTATATATATATATATATATATATATATTATAATCCCTAAAGCTACCATAGGAGAGAGAGAGTTGGCTTGTAAGCCAAGGAAAGAGACAAAATGGAATCATCAGTCATACTCAACTGACCCAAAAGAAGGCAGAAAGAAAGGGAACAAAGAATAGATGAGACACATAGAAAACAAACAGCCAATTAAAAAACAAATAGCAAGATGGTAGATTCAAACCCAACCGTATCAATAACAACAGTATAGATAAGTGGTCTAACATCCCATTTAAAAGGTAGAGAATGTCAGATTGGATTAAAAAGGTTAAGATCTAGCTCTATGTTGCCTAGAAACATATTTTATTTTATTTTTTTTAAAAGATTTTATTTATTTATTTGAGAGAGAGAGAGAGCACATGAGAGGGGGGAGGGTCAGAGGGAGAAGCAGACTCCCTGCTGAGCAGGGAGCCCGATGCGGGACTCGATCCGGGACTCCAGAATCATGACCTGAGCCGAAGGCAGTCGCTTAACCAACTGAGCCACCCAGGCGCCCAAGAAACATATTTTATTTTATTTTTTATTTTTTTATTTTTTTAAAGATTTTATTTATTTATTTGACAGAGAGACACAGCGAGAGAGAGAACACAAGCAGGGGCAGAGGGAGAGGGAGAAGCAGGCTTCCCGCAGAGCAGGGAGCCCGATGCGGGACTCGATCCCAGGACCCCAGGACCATGACCTGAGCCGAAGGCAGACGCCTAACGACTGAGCCACCCAGGCGCCCCCCAAGAAACATATTTTAAATATAGAGGTACCAATAGGTTAAAAATAAAAGAAAGGACAAAGATATACCATGTTCCTATTAATCCAAAGAAAAGTAGAGTGGCATATGATATCAGACAAAGTAGATTTCAGAGCAAAGAATGTTATCACGGGCATTTCATAATGATAAAAGGGTCAATGCATCCAGCGGACATAACAATCCTAAATGTTTTCGTACCACATTACAGAGCCTTAAAAATACACAAAGCAAAACCAACAATCCTGCAAGGAAAAGGAGACAAATCCACAATTACAGTCAGGGATCCTAACGCCCTTCTCTGAATAACTGGTAGGACAAGAAGACAGAAAGTCAGTAAGGACACAGAAGACTTGGGCAACATCATCAACCACCTTGACCTACCTGGCAATTCTAAAGCGCTCTCTCCATGAGGACCAGAATGCGCATTTTTTTCAAGTACACACAGAACAGATTCTGGCTCCCAAAACAAGTCTCACTAAATTTAAAAGGATTCAATGTGTGCAGAATCTGGTTTTTGACCACAATGGAATTAAATTAGAAATCAATGACAGAAAGATACCTGGAAAATAGTGAAATGTCTGGAAACTAAATAACCCAACTCTAAATAATCCATGCGTCAAAGAAGAACTCAGAAGAGAAATTAGAAAGTATGTCGAATGGTGTGAAAGCAGAACGCGTAAAAAGTTGTGGCTTGCAGCCGAAGCAGTATGTAGAAGGGAAAGCCCGTATTAGAAAAAACCTCAAATCTATGCCTTCAACTTCCCCCTCAAGAAAGCAGAAAAGAACAAAGTAAACCCAGACTAAGCAGAAGAAAGGAAATAAATGAGGCAAGGGAGTGACCAAGCCTTATTTATCTTAAAATCTGCACCGAAGACCAAGATCCATGAAAACTTGTTCAATTGCATACTTTGCCGATACTGTTATTTTGAAGTACCTTCTCTTGTATCTTTGATTTCCTTGTGGCTTAATGTAGTATACCTCTCCTTCCTTATATCACACCATCACCTAAACCAGTGATTATCTGGGGGACCATTAGTTTCTTTTGCGTTACAAGCAATTCCTATAATACAACTCTCCCACACTTTTTCTGGCTATGAAAGATTGCCCGTAGCCAGAGACCAGGAAGGCAAGGGTAACCCTCCTGTAGCTGTTGCTTGTACACATCAACAGAACCTGGTTAAGATAGGATAATGGCCAGCCGAAGTCACCCACTCTTCCAAGAATCCAGGAAACTGACTTGCTGGATCAAGCAGGATCTCTGGTCCTTCGCAGAGAAAACTCGAGATTCTAATGGAATGGCCGCCCAGCGGGAGCCCATTCCAAATTATCCTGAGGAATTGCCCAGGGTGCAAAAGCCCCAGGGCAGCGCACAGAAGGACAATTGGAAATTCCTGAGGAGTCTTATGACAACAAGGTAGAAAAATCTCCCGTGACTGACTCCAAGGCGATGATCCATGACTCATGTCTATCAGTCTAATTACCTACTACCTATCTTAGAATTAATACCGTTCAGAAGAGCTGTAGTCAAAGGGAAGACTATTAACACTTCTTAAAAATAAATAATTTATTTATATATTTATATATTTATTGATTGATTGACTGACTGACTACACAGGGGGTGGGTTAGAGGGAGAAGAATCTGAAGCAGACTCCAAGCTGAACGCCAAGCCCGATCTCGCAACCCTATCATGACCTGAGCCGAAACCAAGAGTTGGATGCTTAACCGACTGAGCCACCCAAGCACCCCAACACTTCTATTTTTTAACTGAAAAATGATGCTAGATTTTCTTTGACAGAAAGCCAGACTGATCTGCTTTGAAATGAGGACTGGCTGGGCCAAGTAGGTTATATGGAGACAAGGAGACGGAGCCAGGCACATCGGTTGGCAGCAATGAAACCAAGGCTTCGAAGATGACCATTCTACAATGAAGGTGAAATCCCCCAGTTTATTTCCATTTTAGGAAGTAGAACCAAAAAAAACCTAGCTTCAGCAAAAAGTCCCCAAAGGAAACTCCTCTGACTGTGGGAAAGAGAAGTGCGCTTTGGAGAAAACTCTTGGGAGGGCTTCTGTCTACTCCTGGTGAACAGCCAGTCCCCATCAAAGCCCAGGTTCAAGGTCAATGCCTACTAAGATGTCTTTCTCTTTTCTCTAAAAGAAAGGTAGGAGCATACAAAATTAACCCAAGTGTGGGATTTTGAGATGCGACACGTAATTTAAAGGTCTGCAGAAGCACTACGCCGCGTAGAAACATGGCATGATTTTTGTGTGTGTGCTCTTAGAAGCGCATGATTCTCCTTCAGACCAGACGGGTGCCTAGCGTTAAGGGGGAGGGAAAGAATGTGGTATTGAGGCCAGCAGGTAAAAACCCAATCACCTAAAATGATCACAAATTTCTCAACCAATCCAAAATTGACCAGGGGGAGCCAAACCCATTGGCACACATTGAGCCTACTTCTGCAGCCACTTTATCCTTATTCACACTTTCCCTTCTCCCCCTCGAAAAGGCAAGCCAGCAGATTTATTATTAAAGCAACACTAAATGTTTTCAGTTTCTTTTTTTTTTTAAATGTTTTATTTATTTATTCATGAGAGTCAGAGAGAGAGAGAGAGAGGCAGACGCAGAGGGAGAGGGAGAAGCAGGCTCCCCGCCTAGCAGGGAGCCCGATGCGGGACTCGATCCCAGGACCCTAGGATCATGACCTGAGCCGAAGGCAGACGCTTAACCATCTGAGCCACCCAGGCGCTCTGTTTTCAGTTTCTTAAAGCTGGTTTCAGGATCACAGTCTACAACTGAGATCGAATGAACAGTGCAAAAATAGCTCTCCCCTGCTGCTTGCTCTGTGCTGAGGGGACTGCAGAGAAGAGCCAGGACAGGGGTGTGAAACCCACCCTTCAGCTGCCTTAGCAAAGCGCATCAGAGCTGCTGAGGGTGTGAAGGGCAGTCCCGAGAACTGTGTGTGAGCATAACTGGTTTATATCAAGGTAGTTCTTAGAAACAATTCCGAAAGGGCTTTTTTTTTTTTTTTTAGCTATAGATTTATTAGATGCTATCTTTACTCCTTATGCAGGCTAAAGAAGAGCCTCCAGCAAAAGAATATACCCCCGATGTGATTGAAAAAAGGAAGTTAACTGTGTCCATAAATGCGTCGCTACGGGGTGCTCCAGGGGCCTTACCTTCCCCCCTCTAGTGCATCTGCAGGACCCTGGACAAGTCGTTTTAGCCTCTCTGGGCTGCCAAGCGGGGAGACTGAACTGGACAAACCTTGGAAACCTTTCCAGCTCTAACATCATATAAATTCAGACAGCCTCGAGGCAGTAACCAAAAAAATGACAGCAGCAGCGTTTTGCATATGCGGGACAGAAAAGGCCAACAGCTGAATGAAGGTGGGTGCTGTGGCTGGCGGGTTTTAACCCATAGCACTATTCAATTGTGCCACACCTATAATCAAGATTGCAGTTTGTGCTCCTAAACTCTCCTCTGCCCACCCCCCCCTTTTCACCATTGGCATTTCAATGGTTTTTTTGAGAGTTTTCCCACACAATATAGGTGGTTTTCTTTGTGTTTTGGTAAGAGTCATATCAGACTCCAGCCGAGGAGGGATGGCTGGAGGAGAGAAGGCACGAGGCCAGGGTTGACAGTAAGAGCTAGAAAGGCTTTACAAAGCAACATCAGGAACAGGGACAGCCACCATCTCCAGTTTACCCTTTGGCCCTAGAAAATGAGTCATGACTCCACCTCCTTTCCAAGCTTCCTGGCCTAGAGTTTAAAGCAGATAAAGAAGCTCCTTGGGCTCTACCTTTGTTGTTCATTTATTTACCTTAAAGGAAGGTGCACCTTTAAGACAACTTTGTTTTTGTTTTTGTTTTAGGTATTGTGTTGAGTCTTTTATATCCCATATTTGGGAAGGGTGTGCCTATCATTTGAGTCACTGCTTCCTGAGCACCATCAGGGGTCCTGAAATGCTGAGCTGGTGTTATACACATGTAAGCCAATGTCATAAACTGAAAATAAAAGTTGCAAAGTCTTGAGGGCTGATGAAGTATCTACAGCCATAGAAGCAAGGAGGCAGGGTATGCTGAGCTAAATCGGGCAGAGTCAAAATCCTGGGCTCGGCTATTGCCTTTGCCTCCAGCCAGCCTGACTTCTGGGTCTCAGTTGCGCTTCTGCAAAATAACGAGGCTGGTGAGCTCATCTCCGAAGGTTTGAAGTCAGCTCCACTTGAAGCTTCCATTTTCACAACTTCAAAGTGAGCTTCAGATTTGAGAAAAGGCCATCCATGGCTCACGAAATGGGCAACAGGCTTGTGAGAGCCCACAAGGGCCTGGTTCCGTCCAGGGAAACATTTGGGCCAAAGACATCCTTTTTTTTTTTTTTTTTAGATTGAGGGACAAGCTGACTCCGGGCTGAGCACAGAGCCCGGGGCGGGGAGCCGGTGGCCTCGATCCCATGACCCTGAGATCATGACCTGAGCCCAAGTCGGACAATTAACTAACTGAGCCGCCCAGGCGCTCCGGGCCAAAGACATCCTCCAGTGTAGAGTGACTACTCCTTCAGTAACTTTTTAGAGATCTCCTGCTAACAGGGTTTCTTTGTTTCCATCTTCCTAATGTCTGTAGGGCACAGACTTTCCACAATCTAAACTTGTCCTCCCAAACTGCCGAAGGCCCTGCCAGCTGACAGGAGACTGCCCTACCTGGGTGCTACACAACCTTCATCACCCAGGCCTGCCCGACATTCTCCTTCCTTCTGTTCCACTCTTCACTCAAACCATCTGGGGAAAAACTGTAGATGATTAGAACCAATTCTGGGCATCTTATTTCGAAGACTCCGTGGGCGTAAAAGTCACTTTGTGTTGAACACCTAGGTGTCAGACACTGTGCTAGGCTCTTTATATACTTTGTCTAATTTAATCCCACAGCCACCTTAGGAAGCAGTTATTCATACCGCCATGTTTCTGATAAGGAAACTAAGGCGTGGAGAGGTTGAGTAACGTGCTCAAGGTCACATGGCTGGCAAGCAGCAGAAATAGTATTGGAACCCAGGTTTATACCACAGATCCTGTACTGGGGTTTTTGTTGTCGTTTTTAAGTTAATTAATTTATTTAAGTAATCTCTACACTCAACAGGGGGCTCCAACTCATGAGCCCAAGGTCAAGAGTCGCATGCTCTTCTGACTGAGCCAGCCAGGCGCCCCTGTATTGGGTTTTTGAAAACGGTTTTGTTGAGATAAAATCCACACCCATACAAATCACCCATTTATACAACTCAATGGCTTTTAGTATACTCACAGATACATGCGACCATCACCATGGTCAACTGTAGACCATTTTCTCACCTCAAAGAGAAACCCCAAGCCCTTCAGTTATCATCTTCCTATCTCCTCCCCTCCCCTCCCAGGCCTAAGCAACCAACCACTAGTCTACTTTGTCTTTACAGCTTTCCCTATTCTGGACTTCCATATAAATGGATCATGTAATACTTGGTCTTTGTGACTGACTTCTTTGACTTAGTGTAATGTTTCCAAGGGAAGTCTATACTCCCTGGACATCCTGCCTCAGATGAGGGACCCCAAAAGGTATGGACAGCATATCATGGGAGAAATGCATGATGAAACCTGTTTTGAGCAGCAGCAGAGATTATAGGAAGCTAAGATAGCAGTTTTCAGATACTGTCTGACATAAGAAAGAGTTCACAATGACCCCAACTAGGTCCACAATGGAATGGTCTGTGAAGGAAGTCACAGGAGGAAAGCTCCCCACGCTAGGTGTGAGGCTGGCCTATGACGGCCGCTGACCCTTGCAAGACTAAATTCTTTGATTCTGCCAAGTTCCCATTAGTATAAGAAGAAATGGTTAAAAATGAAAAGTCTGCCCAGACTTAGTTTAACGAGACTAGTCCTATATGGATAAGGACAGTTTTGTTCATTAGATTTATCCTGGGGCTGTACTCAGCAGGACTAGAAATGAATACCAGCAAGTTTTTGTTTCTCTCAATCCCCTGCGATTTCTGTGAGGCTTCAACAATTAATGACTCCTTTAACATCAAAGGAATCCATCCAGCTGAAGCTCCAGATCAGGCCCACTCTGGTACATTCCCACTTACCATTTCGTCTTAGGATCGGGGAACCTGATTCCACCTTTCCAAATACCAATTAATTTAAAAAACCCTTCTAGCTGACTTGACAATTCTTCAAGCCAGGAACACACTTCGCAACAATAAAACACTATTAGTTTAATATATGAATTCAATCCAATCTGCGAATAGCATTTTTCTTTTTTCTAATAGGCCATTATATTTTACCAAATGTTGTCTATCCCTTTTCTACGAAAAGGCTCTTTGTTCTGCAGATGATCTTACCTAAGTCTGGCTATTTAGGTAAGCACCTTCCCCACAAATGGCCAGACATTTAAAAAGTATAGAGTTCAACAGCACTGTCTGATTAAGCAATACCAACTTGACATTAATGATCTTCTATTCTATTCAGTTATTTCAAGTTAACAGAGATTGCCTCACGTATAGGCCAAGGAGAATTAGGGCAGGGTGGATTCTCGTTCTTTGATAAAATAATCTCCAGATAATCTTGAAATCTATTTTGGGAATAACAGATGTGGTTCTAACTGGATCTTTCTCAAGTTCTTCCCAAAGCCCAGGCTGGAACTCTGCGTGTCCCTCGGAAACTATACAACTGGTGTAGTTATAGAGTGGAGCAGGAATCAGTTCTGGTTGCTCCTCTGGTGTAATTCCTTAGCGGCCAAATGAGTTTTGAGGCTGTTTTACTGTCTTTCTGGACCTCTGCTCCTTCCTCCGTAAAATGGGGGTGAAAAAGGTCTTGCTTCCTTCATAAAGTTATTGTGGAGCTCAAATTCAATGGCACAGGTGCAAGTCTCTGAAGGAGCAAACTCGACCATCTTCTAGAATCCTCACCTGCATTAAACACCAGTCCTGTAAGAGGGCCCATGAGCCTCAGCTAAAAGGACAACTGTTCACATGTCATACAGCTTGTGTTCTTTCTCTAATTGGCCGCCCGAGTTCTAGCCTAGGTTTTAAATTTGTTTTAAAACAAAGATTGAGTTTGGTCACATGAAACTGCCTTAAATAGTCAATCTATAATTAGCTCCAGCTGAAGCCTCAACTCCCAAAGTCACCACCGGTGTCGTCATCTCTTTTCTTTCTTTAATAAGCCCTGCCCCTCTTTTGTCCCAGGACGGGCTTCTGGCTCACGTGCCCTTCACAAAGAAAATTTCCCTGACTGGCTGCCTTGGGTTTCTCTGCCCACTTCCATTTTAAGTAAATTTTCCTCAACTGTCCCAATTTCTTCCAAAAGAAAGGCAGGTGCCCTAAACTGCTGGTTCATGTCTAAAGAAAACCTGCCTTGACCTGTTGTAGGCCAGCCAGAGGATATGTGTGGTCACATGGCCTGGGTTCACACCACCCACCGATAAGCACTCACAGTGGGTTCCTGCGCAAACCCCAGCATCTCGGACTGGTCCTCTGGGTCTCAGGAAGCAGCTACCAAAGTTTGATGCTGTGTTTTTCAATGCCCATTCCCACGGCAGATGACCCATTTCAAACCGAAGGGCCCCCACATTCCCTTTTGGCTTTGTTAGTTCTGCAAAACTGTAGCACTGCTTTTTCTGTGTGTAGCTAATACTGATAGAATTTCAACAGGAAGTGGTATGGGGGGTTCATGAGGGAGGGTGTCTTCCTGTGGCCCAGTTATTTACAAAAGGCAGGTTCACTAATACTTCAACGACATTTGCCACAGGACTAGCTTGTGTATAAATGAATAAAACGGATCATCCCCAATTTCTCTCAAGCTGTACAATAATTTAACTTATTTTTAAAAGCCGAGTTGTAGAAATCAAATCCACACTAACTCCACACACCAAAAGAATGATAAAGAATTGTTTCATATCACAGAACTGAGATCAGTCACAGAGTCAAGGATTTTAGAGCCAATGTGACCCCAAGGGGCAAAGCTCCCTTTGGTTAATTAAAAAACTTCCTTTTAACACTGGAAAGAAAAATGATCACTTTCTCCTTATTTGCCCTTATAGATTTACTGCAAAAAAAAAAAAAAAAAAAGGATGAGCATCAATATCAGATGTTATCACGAATCACAGTTGAGGCACAAAGCATGTATAAATACTGAATAACACCTGCAGCCAAATGCCCTTGATGTGTCTGGCAGCATGTCAAGTGGGTGGGTTCACAAAAGCAGAAAGGTTCACCTAGGCTCACACTTCACTGAGCCCCTAAAGCACAGACCCTCTGAGTTTAGCCATCTTATCTTTCCAGGCGACTTATTCATCAGATATGTATGGAAAAAGATCTAGGGGTGCCTGGGTGGCTCAGACAGTTAAGTGTCTGCCTTCCACTCAGGTCATGATCTCTGGGTCCTAGGATAGAGCCCTACCTTGGGCTCTCTGCTCAGCCGGGAGTCTGCTTCTCCCTCTGCCTCTCCCCCCTGCTCGTGCTCTCTCTCTCAGATGAATAATAAAATCTTTAAAAAGAACATCTAGCTCACAACACTTATTTTGTGTAAAATGCAGAAAAAAAAAAATCTTAAACTTGTCTCTAAGCCTCTTGGACTTGGCCAAAGATTCTATCTTACATAGTGTTACTCTTGGTCTTCTAGGCTGATCGCAAGTTAAATACTTTAGATGTTGATCAAATATACTGTGGGCAGGAGTTAAAAACACCTGAGACACATCCACCTGACCAACAAATGGGTTCAAATTCACTGGTGTTTGATCAGATTCTTCTCATACTTGGCTGTGAGAGATTCTCTAACTGTTCTATGTTTAAATGAACCAAACAAACTCAGAAGAGAAACAGGTTACTAGGTAAAGTACTCGGAAGTTCTAGCCCAGGCTGGAAATCAAGTTAAGCCACAATAAATGAAATATTTGGGAAGGGTACCTGCAGCTAGCAAGCCGGGCTGGGGAAACAGCAGGGGAGACGGAAGGGGAAGGGATAAGCCTCTGCTTCAGGTTCTTATAAAGAAAGGACAGCACTTCCCCTTCTGGCAGACCTAGGTGGCCATTCTCTGTCCCCCCCATCCCTCTTGGCCAAAGCCCACTCCAGGATAGGAGTAACAATATCCCTTCCTAGGTGTGCAACACTTTCCCATTTAGGAAGAATTTCCCCCCTGGCTTCTTTCACTTTAGATCACGATCCCATCTTCTGGATAAGCATGTTAATGGGGATGAGCCTAAACCATGAGAACTGTCAGTCCTCACCCACCTCCTCACAGATCTGCCTGCAACCCCAGTTCCCATTTTTTCTACTCCCACATGCTTCTCAGAGGAACAGATCAGGGCCCACGGCTGGCATGGAAACAAGAAGGGAAGGGAGGGGTGCCGCTGAAGAATGGATGAAAGTCATTGCGGGGTAGGGGAGGGCATCGAGTTCAGCTTGGACGTCAGGAGGTGACAAAAGGCAACTCCCGAGACTTGGCCTTCTACTTTGGGGAAAGCCTGAGCAAAAAAGGGCTATTCGCCCACCAGACAGCCCTAGAGAGTGCCCACCTGTGCCTACGAAGAGCCTTTTCCCCCCAGACCAAGCGCCCACAGAGGTCAAAAAGCAGCTCCACCCCCACCAGGGCATACATGGGGTGTCCCTCCCAGTCCAAGAGGCCGTCCACCACACCTGCCACGCTCCAAGGGGCTGCTCAAGAAGCCGGGTCGTTCAGACCTATCACCAAGCAGCCCAGACCTGTCACCCGGACCGCCCGGAGGAGCTGGGGCGCGAAGGGGCCCCCTCCCAGCCCGCGCGAACTGTGCGCGCCGCCTACCCGGAGCTCGCCCTCGGTGCGGTGCAGTCCCAGGCGCCGCAGCCCCACGGCCAAGTCGTTGACACACAGGCCGCCGTCGCGGTTGACGTCGAGAGTCTGGAAGAGGCTCCACAGGCGCAGCCGGTGGTCCGGGCCCCCGCAGACGGCGCCTCCGCACGGGTCCACGGACGCCGGCGACGAGGCGGACGACGAGGCGGCGGCGGCTGCGTCCGGCGGCGGGGAAGCCACGCAGCGGCACAACACACTGCTCACCATCGGGCGCGAGGCAGGGGCGCCGGGCGCGGGGCGGGGGCGGCTGGCCGGCGGGAAGAACGCGGAAGACACGCGGGAGTCCCCAGACGGCGAGCGCGGGCTGCGAGAAGCCGGCAAGTTGGCGGGAGGGGCCGCTTCCGGGAGCCCCGCCCCGCCGGCCGCCGCCTCGTTGGCCACGCCCCCACGGGGGCCGCCAGCCAGTCACAGGCCTGGACGGCCACCCGGCCGGGGCGGAGCCTCCTCGAGGACCGCCCACACCGCCCCGGGCGGCTTGTGTCAATGGAGAAGGCGGGGCGATCCCTGCTCAGTCTGCGGCCGATTCAAACTGAAGGAGGCGGGGATTGGCTGAGCTGGGCCGGAGAGAGGAAATCACGCCGCGATAGGCAGAAGTTCTGTGATTAGCAGGCGGAAGGCCCCGTGTCCAGTTTCCATTGAGAAACGCTGTTTAGACTGAGGAATCGTAAGGATGGGAGGAGCGGTCCTGTACAGAGACATCGTAGTCTCCGGTGGGAAATAGGATTTGTGTGAGGAGCAACTGTGAGCTGCGGCTGCGATGCAGCGTTTGCTCCCGTGAGTGGAATTAAAAATTAATTGGCCAATGGCTCAAGGCCGAAAGCACTCAGGTATCCTCAGGAGGCCAGGTTTTGGTACTCTTAACTCCCTTAACTACCAATAAAATAGCTGAATTTAACGGCGTAATACTTGTAATGCTGACGATTGAAGGACAGAACAGTTTTCCAATGGAAGTGAATAAAGGCAGGTGGGCGCCGCGCTCTGAAGCGACAGACACACTTTTAGACCAATGACCAGGCCAATTCCAGTGAGTAGGCGTGCTCTTTAGTTGAACGACAGATCAAAAGAACCAGTGATCGACGTGACGTTTGAGCCCCGACCAACCAGGAGGGCGGGTTCCTCGGGAGAAGCTCTGGGAGGCGGGAAGAGGGGAAGTGGGCGGATCTCCGCACACCCCGGCGGAAGAGGCAGATTCAGGAAGCCATTACGCAGCTGGCTGGCAGCGGCCGGGCCGGTCGGGGCTGGGCCCTACGCACTTTGCGTAGCGAGGGGGGTTACCAAAGGCCTGGTGCTTGGCCTGGGGCAAGCCCGGCCTATCCCCTGTAGGGGGGTGGGTGAGGGGAGAGGCTGGGGAAGAAGAGAGGGGGAATTGGGGCGTTTGAGGGGATTATAATTTCTTTAAAAAGGGGGGTGGGGAGAGGCCATGGCCGTCCCAGCCAAGAAAAGGAAGATGAACTTCTCTGAGCGAGAGGTGGAGATCATCGTGGAGGAGCTGGAACTGAAGAAGCACCTGCTGGTGAACCACTTCAATGCCGGGGTTCCTCTGGCTGCCAAGAGTGCGGCCTGGCACGGCATCTTGAGAAGGGTCAACGCTGTGGCCACCTGCCGCAGGGAGTTGCCTGAGGTCAAGAAGAAGTGGTCTGACCTCAAGACCGAGGTCCGTCGCAAGGTTGCCCAGGTCCGGGCAGCGGTGGAGGGTGGCGAGGCCCCAGGGCCCACTGAGGAGGATGGAGCCGGAGGGCCTGGGACAGGTGGTGGCAGTGGCGGCGGTGGCCCAGCTGTAGCCCCCGTCCTGCTCACCCCCATGCAACAGCGCATCTGCAACCTGCTGGGCGAGGCCACCATCATCAGCTTGCCCAGTACCACAGAGATTCACCCCGTGGCCCTCGGACCCACAGCCACTGCAGCTGCAGCCACGGTCACCCTGACACAGAGTGAGTGACCTCTCCCACCCAGTCTGTCGTGCATAAATGGGAAGGGCCAGCCAAGAGCTGGGGCAGCCTGGGGAAGGTTGGCTGCCAAGGGTCAAAGGTCAGATGGGAGTCTTGGAAGACCATGAGGCCTTCCAGGAGCTCCCCAGACAGAAGTGATCCTGTTCTCTTTGGGACTTCCTCAGCACGCAGTCTGGGCTTCTGATGAGCTGGATTGCTCTCAACTGTTTTGCCACCATTCATGTCCATGACTGAACTATGTGGTCCTTGAAGACAGAGACCTGTCTGTATTCCCACAAGACTTATCGCAGGGCCTGGCACATTGTAGGCAGTCAGGACATACTTGTCGAATGAACAGATAGCTGGGAATAATAATACCCAAGTAAGACATCTATTCTGGACAAAGACGTTCTGGGTATTCAGTGCGGCGAACATTCATCAGGCCCTGCTCAGAAACCTCATGGTTCCTTGTGTTAATCTATTCATTCCTTCACTTCTCAGACACTAGTGCTTATTCCTTCCACATCAGACCCTGTGCTTGGCACTGGGATTACCAAGGTGTTTAAAATACAGGCCAGCTTTATTCTAGTAGGACAGATAAGGCACACACATGAATAACTGCACTGTCAGGAGAATCTAAGGACTCAGGAGAGGAAGGGGCTTCCTGGTTGGGGTGGGGACTCAGAGCTGATGTTGGCATTGAAGGGTGGAGAAAATTGACGTTTCCCACAAGCGTGGAGGCCCAAACAGTCCACCCAGAATTCCTTTCAAAGGTTTTCAGTTATGAACGACAATGGTTTGGTTGGACTTTTTAGTTCAGATAAGGGTTTGTACCAGTGACTATTAACTGCTCGTTTGTGCGGGGCTATGATTCGTATCAATCAGTAATTCTCAGTGGGGCTTGGGGAAATTGGGTGTATGTGTGAGTGCCATCCCCCTGCAGTCATATTTTCTAAGGATATCAAGGTGGGAAAAGAGGATCAAACACTGGTCTAAATCAGCTGCTGTTCTAGAACAGGAAGGACCTGTGACTTGTAGGTATTCCACTGGGCAAGGTGATCAAAGAGACGGGAGGCATTTATTGGGCACTTACGCAACTGCTGTCCCACTCCCACCTCCTTTTCCGCTTGGCCGTAAAAGGAGGGAGACAGGACTAGTGTGGCTACAAACAGTTCAGATAGAGTCCCACCCAAGATGGCTGCTGCGTGCTGGCCCTGCAGGGAGCATGTGGCCCTGCCTTGATTAGCTGGAAGCATCCCAGTGGGGTGGTTACAAGCAAGTTGGACTCGTGTTAGGGAGACCTGAGTTTGCTTCCTGGACCTGCTAAATAAACTGTGTGACCTTAGGCAAGTCACTGCATATTTTTGAGTCCGTTTCCTCATCTCCGAAAATGAACATGACAGTACCTGCCTCTTGGTGTCATCGTGAGGATGCATCGAGCTAACGAGTGCGAAGGGCTTGGCACAGTGCCTGACACATGGTGCTCTAAATCTTTTGCCAGTGTTGTATTGTTATTAGCGGCTTTGCTTTTGCCGGATCTGGGGCCGGCCCTTTGGTTACCAAGTAGATTCTAAATGCTTTAGACTCTAGATTTATAGCGAGAATAGCTATAAAGCCAGAGGAGACCTGAATTCCCCCCTGAATAGGGCTTGATGGCCTCCTCTCTACCCGATGTGGCCAGCTCCATTCTTTCTAGAAGGTGACCTGCCACTGCCTTTGCTCTTTCTCCCCCGCAGTCCCCACGGAGACCACCTATCACACACTTGAGGAGGGTGTGGTAGAGTACTGCACGGCGGAGGCCCCCCCGCCCCTGCCAGCCGAGGCCCCCGTGGAGATGATGCCCCAGCACGCTGACACCTCGGTCAAACCCCAAGCGCTCAAGAGCCGCATAGCCCTCAACTCAGCCAAGCTGATCCAGGAGCAGCGGGTCACCAATCTGCACGTGAAGGAGATCGCCCAGCACCTGGAGCAGCAGAATGACCTGCTACAGATGATCCGCCGCTCCCAGGAGGTGCAGGCCTGCGCCCAGGAGCGCCAGGCCCAGGCCATGGAGGGCACCCAGGCAGCGCTGAGCGTCCTCATCCAGGTCCTCCGGCCCATGATCAAAGATTTCCGCCGTTACCTGCAGAGCAACACGCCCAACCCCACGCCCGCCTCGGAGCCTGGACAGGTGGCCCAGAACGGGCAGCCGGACAGCATCATCCAGTGAGGGCGCGGGTTGCGCCAGCCTTGTGCTGTGATCGGATGACACCACTGTGGTCTTGTAAGTGGCTTCTGTGACTGGCCTTAGGCTAGGCTAGCCACGTGGCCGGCTCTCTCTTTGATCGACTGTTAGGGGTCCACTGTTTCTGAGAAGTGAAGGAGACTGCGAACTCGTTGGGCTCCTGGGACCCGAACTGTCTTACCCCCACCACGTGAGCTGCCTTGCTAAGGGCCTGAAGATTGGCTAGGTGGGGGTTGGGCGCCGGTCATACGCCCCGTGGTGTCACGAGCCAGGGCTTGCGACATGACCCAGACTCTGTCTAGGACACCTGGAGCGGAGGTTCTCACCGGGAGCCGTCTCAGAGCCAGGGGCCTGTGCTGAAATGCTCCCGCAGCCCGCAGTGTCATCCCGTTGAATGAGACCATGTCCGTGGTGCTGGCGCTCCTCCCTCGGGAGGCAGAGTCACTGGGCCTGAGGAGGAAGCTTCATCCTTTTCTCCTTCCCACTGTGCCTCCGTTCTCAGGGGACTCTAGTCCATCTGCGCTCTCCCCACACCCCACCCCACAACGGGCCTGGCAGGGGCCCTTGGTAGACCCCCAGCTGCCTCTGCAGTACACCCAGGATGCGGCCTGCTGGGCTCAGGGATGCTGGGCGTGCTGGGGATAGCCTGGCCACCCTCCGGTCTTCCATTGCATCCCGGGGCAGCCCTCTCGTGGTTTGTCCTGACAGCTTTTGACTCAGGGCAAGCATTAGGCTTTGGGTGCTGTAAATTTGCGAGAAAACAGACCAGCGTGGAACCCCGTTGCTCCGCTGCAGTGGGTCTAAGGTGACCAGCTGGCTTCTTCCAGAAGGCTTGCTTCAAGCCAGTTGTCTTTATTCTGTATGCCTACCCCTCCTGGGAAGGGGTGGGCAGCTCTGGCCACACTCTTCCTCCTCTCCTGTCTACTGACTGCACGATTCTGACACTCAGTGTGGGGAAAAAAGAAAAAAAAAAGTGTGTGTATGGGGGGAAAAGGGCATCACACCCTGGACTCCCTCTCACATTATTCAGCGCCTCGTGCGTGTTCTTGCGAGACCCCCACTGACTGGCTAGGTGCATCTGAAGGCCTGATTGGCCCCGAATGTTTGAGGTGGGAGAGCCGAAGCTGACCTAAGAATTGGGACCTTGACTTCTGTTCTCGGGGAAGAGCAGAGCTGACCTCGGAGCGCCGAGGGAGGTAGTGTTCCCTGTTCCGTCTTGACACTCTCTCCCCTTTTGTAGGGAGTTTACCCAGATAGCATTTGTCTGGTTCATTTTCAGAATCACCCTCGATCACTGAGACCCTTGCGTCTTCCCAGATCATTCCCCAGGATTGCCATTTTGCTGCCGTGCCTTGGCTACACGTGACCAGTGGTGACAACGCGAGGCTCCGGATCTCAGCTAAACAATCAAGGTGCTGCCCTTCTGGGCAATGTATGTTTAGAATTGCTCGCTCCACTGTTCCCATCACAGGAAGATGCCCTCGAAGACGGTTGGGATGTGACTGCCGTCCCACCGGCCTCTGTGGAGGACAGGTGCAGCGCTAGCTAGGGAGCCGTGGAGAGGAATCAGGCTGGTGAGGGGGTGGGTGACGGAGGGAGAGCTCCCCAGTGGGGCTGGAAAGCAGCAGCCCCTGGCAGCCCGGGGCCCCCTCCCTCCATGGAGCCTGATGACCCTGGCAGGGAAGCTGTGGGGCCTTCCTGAGGCTTTGCCGCTTGGTTTGGCTTTTCTCTGGGGTTGGCAATCTGAGCCAATATTGCATCTGTTCCAATTGGGTATAAAGAGGAGGCCTGGATCACTTAAACGGACTGCTTCTTTCCAGGTCATAATTTTAAATTAAAAAATATATCACTTTTTTACACGTCTGTGTCTTTATTGGTTCTATATAGAAGAGATATGGACTGGCAGCGATCAGGGGCTGGCACACGATGGCCCACAGGTCAAAACCAGCCACCCACCTGTCTTTGTAAATAAAGTTTTATCGGAACACAGCCACACCCCTTCATTTACTTAAAGTCTGTGGCTGTTCGTGTGCTACAGTAGCAGAGTTGAGTAATTGTGACAGAGACCTCTGGTCCACAAAGCCAAAGGTATTTACTCTGGCCCTTTACAGAAAAGCCCGCCTATTCTGGGCTTAGAGCAATTCTTTCAGACTCTGGATGAGAATTACCTGGGCTGTCTGGTAAACATACCCCAAACCCACCCACCTAAAACCTAGAAGAGACTCCTGGAAGGAGAGCTGTAAGAATTTGCTTTGTAAACAAGCTTTCTGGGTGATTCTGGTATTTCCTAAAGGTTACGAACTTTGGCTTAGAGGCTGGAAGACTTAAACTCAGCTGGAATCATGCATCATGGAAGCATAGATCATACCCCATTGAGGACTGGTTCTCAGGAATTGCTTCTGACAGTTGAGGAGTCGTGCCCAGCAAAGATTCTCACTTAAGATTGGCCTTCATTCTGAAGGGATCCCAACCTTCCTGGACATAGTTATCACTCTCTCCCATAGTTAATAATAATACAAGCTGAGAATGATAAAGCACCTGCTCTGTCTAGGCCTTATAAGCATTACCTCATTTACTCCTTGCAACAGCCCCATGAATTAGGTAATGATATTGTTCTCAGTTTGCAGATGAGGATATTGAGGATCCGAGAGGTTAAGCAATTTGCCTAAAATCACACAGCTACCTTATTCTCTGGGGTGGCCTATGCTCTTAACTCCTCTTTTTTTGTTTGTTTGTTTTTAAGATTTTATTTATTTATTTGACAGAGAGAGAGAACTCAGCAGGGGGAGAAGCAGGCTTTCTGCTGAGCGGGAGCCCAATGTGGGGCTCGATCCCAGCACCCTGGGATCATGACCTCTGCCAAAGGCAGACGCCCAACCGACTGAGCCACCCAGGTGTCCCTTAACTCCTGTTCTTAACAATGCTGACCTTGCTACCAGTTAGATGTGAAATCACCTAGAGACAATTTGAAGCTGGCCTTGAGTTTCTAGATCAAATGAGGCGGCCTAGGAGGCACTTGAAAGGGAAACACAGTGACCTCTCCAACTCTCTGCAGGCTTTGGACATTCCTGTTAAGAGGGAAAAGGGTGGCTTAACAGAATTGAACCCCCCCCTCCTTGTTGGTGCTACTGAAGAACTGTCCCTTACGTTGGGGTGACTTTTTGGGAGTCCTTCCTGAAATGTGGGACTTTACATAAAGGAGATCCTCCAAGCCACTGAAGCTTATTGCTTCAGGTAGTGAAGCCTTTTACATTTTAAACCATTTTGATGGAAATCTTTCACAAAGGGATCCTTTGTGAACCGTATTTTGCCCAGCTGTTCCTTACTCTATAGAGTTTGCCCAGCAGAGGCTAGGAAAGCCCCTGGGCTCAGGCAGGTTTGGGCTTGAGCTGCGTTCCATCCTTTATTCACTGTATCTCTTAACTTGGCCGGACCTCAGTTTTCTCAATTCTAAAATGGGGAAGAAAGGGGCGCTTGGCTGATTCAGTCTGTGGAGCTTGCGACTCTTGATCTCAGGGTTGTGAGTTCAAGCCCCACTTTGGGGGTAGAGATTACTTAAAAATGAAAAAAAAATCTTTTTTTTAAGATTTATTTATGTATTTGAGAGCGCGCGATAGCAAGTGGGGGAAGGGCAGAGGGAGAGAATTGCGGACTCCCTGTTGAGTGCAGGGCCGATGCATGGGGTTCCATCTCATGACCCCGAGATCATGACCTGAGCCAAAATCAAGAGTCGGACACTGAACCAACTGAGCTACCCTGGCGCCCCCCAAAATGAAAAAAATTTAAGTAAAAAATAAAAAAAAGTGGGGATGTAACAGTCCCTACTTCCTAGGGGTGTTACGAGGTGTTAATCAGTGGAAATAGCTACCATTTATTGAGCACTGACCTCTTGATTGAAGTGTAGCTCTGACAAATGGGGAGGAGAGGAACTGAGGGCGACCATCTCTGGAATCAAGCTAACTTGCTTTTATTATAAGTTGGGGTCAGGACTCCTGACCCGTGAAAGACTGCGTCTCCTCCACATTCCTGCACTCCATCAATCAGGAGGGACGGGAGCTCCCCGAATTTTGAAACAGAACTTATTGAACCTACTTTCCATTTCTTGTAGCTTTGAGTTCAGAGATTAGAACGCAAAAAAACCTCAGCAGAGTGGGGACTAACTTTGGATCCTTCTGCTCTGGAAATCTGCACATTAGAAAGGGGCCCATCTGTGCAGACCCACTTGTAACTCTCCCTGGAAGAGACTTCCTGACCCCTGGGGAAATTCCAGACAATTGGTCAGGGCTGGACAGGGTGGCAAGGTGGTGGCTGATAGGAACAGGCAGGGACAAACCCACTCTTTTAATTAGAGAAGATGAGGTAAACTTGGCATGGATATTTGCAAAGGGGGATGTGGCTCTCAAAATGGCCTGTCTGGTGGGTGCCTGGGTGGCTCAGTCGTTGGGCATCTGCCTTCGGCTCAGGTCATGGTCCCGGGGTCCTGGGATCGAGTCCCGCATCGGGCTCCCTGCTCGGCGGGAAGCCCGCTTCTCCCTCTCCCACTCCCCCTGCTTGTGTTCCTGCTCTCGCTGTCTCTCTGTCAAATAAATACATAAAATCTTTAAAAAAAAAAAAAAATGGCCTGTCTGGTGAGAGAGGTGTAGACGCTGTGCTGGATTGTGCTGGTTCTCTGTCAAATTGGGGCCCTCACTTTGTGTCCCAACCCCCTTTCCCTGGCCGGCCTGGGCTGGGCGGCCCTTGGGGCTCAGCCTACATATTACTTCCTCAAGAGGCCCTTCCCAGCCCCCCACGCGCCAGGGTAAGCTCTCCCCTGTTGTGCACCCCCATCGCGCTCCCCACACCGTCCCCCTAACTCATGTCCAAGTGGACTTGCTTGTTTTCCAACTGATCCCCTCACTGGGAGCCACGTGGTTTCTGCAGCCTTGTCCACCGTGTTCCTGGCTCTAGCCAAGCTCTGAGAGTGGCCCCCCCACGTCCCAGTTGCCCAAGCTGGAAGGCCAGATGACATCCTTGTTTCTTCTCACTGCCTCACCCCTGCATCCTCTTGTTGTTAAAGCTCCCAATATCCCTCAAATCTATCCGCCTCTCTCTCACCTGGGTTACCCACAGCAGCCCCCTTGCCGGCCTCCCTGCCTCCAGGCCCTTCGGAGGAGGGTCTTCAGAAGCAAATCTAACCAGGCCACTCCCTGTTCTATCTTTTCAGTGACTTCCCTCCCCTCTCAGGCTGAAGTATAAGCTCCTGAATGTGACCTACAGGGACCTTTCATGGTCTGATTCTGCCTCCCATCTTGCACTTCATTCCAGCCACAATGAATGTTTACTTCCTTATCGTTTGATTATATCTGAGTAAACTACAAGAAAAAAAATTTACTTCCTTAGAAATGTCAGGCTTGGGGCGCCTGGGTGGCTTGGTTGGTTAAGTGTCTGGCTCTTTATTTTGGCTCAGGTCATGATCTCAGGGTCCTGGGATGGAGCACCGCAGCAGGCTCTGCGCTCAGTGGGGAGTCTGCTTGTCTCCCTTGCCCTCTGCCCCTCCCCCTGCTCAGGTGGTTGCACGAGGGCACTCTCTTTTTCTAGCAAATAAACCTTAAAAAAAAAAAAAAAAGTCAGGCTCTTTCTACCCTCCGAACCTTTCTGTTTACTGTTCATCTTACTCAGAACAATCTTCTTGCTCATCACTTTCCTAACTTCTATTCATCCTTCACATTCAGCGTGGGCGTCACTTCCTCCGGGCAGTCTTCTTGGGTCACACGGTGTGCTTCCTTTCTCCCCTGTTTATCACACCGTACTGCAATAGCATGTTTAAATATCTGGGTCCTGCTTTAGGAGAGTTTCTCAATCTCAGCACGATTATTTTTTTGGACTGGATCATTCCTTGGGTGGGGGGCGGGGCGCTGGCCTATGTGTTGAGGAAGTTTGCGGCCTCCTGAGCGGCACACGGTAGATGCCAGTAGCACATCTCAGCCAGCAGTGATGATGGGAACTGTATCCAGACACTGTGGAATGCCCCCCACGCCGTAAGAACCACTGTCCTACAGCAACAACACCCATCTTATTTGTAGTTACTTTTCAAGCACATGGCACAGCCCCCCCAACGGGTATTTGATACCCTTTTTGTTGCAGTGTAAGATGTTTTGCATTTCCCTCATTTGACAGATAGAGACTGAAGCAAGACTCACCTGATGGCATAATCTGTAAGTGGCGGAGCTGGGAGATCACCCCAGGTGCGCCTAGCCACACAGCCCCTTCTTTGTGAGTCAACCTCCCGTGAGCGCGTGAGCATGAATCAGCCTTCCAGCGCTGCGGCCTGGATCCTGGACCTGTGACAGGTACATCAGGAGCTCCGCCCTGAGAGGCCCTGCCTCACCTGAGGGCTGTGACCTTGGGCAGGTCCCATCACCCCACCGGCGCTGTGAGGCTTCTTCTCCTGCGCAGCCCCTGCCTCTGAGGGGTAAGGAGAGGATTCAGTGATGACAATGAAGTGGATGAATCACATGAGGGCAGTGCACGGGTGACAAGGAGCCCCACGGCTCCGCACAGGGCCTGGCTTGCAGCGGGTAAAGGATATAAAGAGATGAGAAGGCAGGAAGGGGCCCACCTGAAGACCCCTCACTACATGTTCTCCCAGATTCTGCTAGTCCCGGGCTCACAAACTCCTGCCTACAGCCACTCAGATAAGAGTCCCTTGGCTCAGATAACACATCCCCTGCCTGCATAAGGTTGGCTGGCTGGAGGCAGAACTCAGCTTCAGGCAAGCCTGACAGTCAGGAATGTGGGCCCATCTTGCCAGAGATTTCCTTTTTACAAAAACAGCCAGAAATCTGGGCTTTTATGTGAAATCTCCCAATTTAAACATATTGACTATTAAATATTTGTAAACCCTGTACAAGCCAAACAAAACACACCTGTGGACTAGAGTCAGCCCACAGAAAGCAGCTTGTGAGCTCTGTACTTAACCCTTTGGGGGCCAGCTTGTACCCCTTGGGAGGAACCATAGGAAGGCAGCTGGAGGCAGATGTTGGTAAGCAAGAGGCCTGGGTACCAGATCCCTGTTTCTCTTGCCCCTCAGTCTCCCCATCCATATGATGGGGTTGCCGATCCTAGCTGGAATGGTCCCCAGTGGGAACACCCCTCCTGGACACCCCTCCTTTGCCCAGGCTGGGCCTGACTCACTGGGAGGATCTGGGTTGGGCTCTTTGCTTTGCTGGAAGCTGAGTCAGTCTTGATTTGTGGTGATGATATTCACATGCCACTCACCTGTCAAGAACCAAGCACAAATGGGGACTGGCCATTGCAGGGGACCACCGCTGAGGCTGAGGCTGGCAGAAACAGTTTCCAGGCAGGCCTCCAAGAGAGTCCTGTCCAGATGGGAGGTTGGGCCAATAGACATCCATGATGTCTTCTGGCTGTTTTTAGAGCCTGCTCAGCACCCAGGGCTCCTTCTGGTGGGGCACTCTGGTTTTGTTCTGACAAACCATCCCTCTTCCACTTTGAGTTCGGGCAATATGAGGGAGGGATCCTAATTCTGGCTTCAGTGGTAAGGCTGTGGCCCAGGTCTGGTCCATGAGAGTAATGCATCCCTCTGTCCACCGTGATTAGTTAAGGGTGAACACATGCCCCAACAGGACCTATGAGAGTCTGCCCTGGGGGGGGGGGTCACCCCATGGAGACAACCTACCTATGAATGAAACCAACCCCAGAAAGGCTAAGCAGCGGATGGAGAAGGATTTCGGCTGGGGTTTCAGTACTTCGATCCAGCAGTTCCTGAAACTGCGTCTGCTCTCCAGTATCCAGGAGCCGTACCTGCAAATCTCCAGTTTTGCTTCCATCAATTTAAACTGGCGTTTGTTATGAGCAGCTGAGAGTCCTCAGGGTCCCACCCTAAGGGTCTGCGATTCAGATTCCAGGTCAAAATACCTTCACAACATCTGCCTAGACTAGCTGTTCCTCAAGTGGTAACCCGAGGAGCTTTAGCTTTAGGCTCATTAGCTGTTAATGCACATTTCTGAGCCCCCATCCCGACCAACTGAAACAGATCCCGGGGTGTTGGCCGGGTGAGGAATCTTAACAAGCTCCCAGCTGGTTTGAGAACACCCGGCAACCTCTGCTCTTCGTTTCCTCCCTCCCCCCCGCTCCCCCCTCCCGCTCCCCGGGCTGAACCACGTGATCCCGCCCGTCTGGCCACCGCTGATTGGATGAAGAGAGGATACCTGGTCCAAACGGAGCCAATCAGCTTGCTTTCCCCCAAATTTGGAATTGGGATTCAGGGACCCACTCAGTCTGTGGCTGTTTGAACCTCCCTCCGCCTCCCACTGCAAGATATAGAAAAGGTTGCTCAGCAGAGGGAGAGGAAAGAGGGAACAAGCCCGAAGAGGCAGGGCTGAGAATCTGCCATAAGTGACCAAGGTTCCATACTGTTCCTCATCCTGATCCCCACCCCGCGAGTCCCCCTTGCCCATTGTCTGCGGGGCCCCTGTGTTTTTACAGCCCCTTCCACTTTCTGCGGTGGGTAACTAACTCGGGTGATGTCTGTTACTTGTAGCCAAGAGACCTTTACTTGAGAATTCGCTTACTTCTCAAGGTCTCAGTTTCCTTATCTGTAAAATGACCAACATTTTGTGATTCTGGACACCCTCTCTCCATATGCAGCAGGTCCTCACCGAAGACGCCCCGCTTAAACGACTCCTTCTCTCAGGAGAGGTCTTGGTAACGTGGGGTGTAGGTAGCAGAAGGATTTTGCTACGGCAGCGCCTTTCAAACTCTGGGGTGCATTGAAATGATCTGGAATCTGTCTAAAATGCAGATTCCTGAACCCCACATGTGTAATCTGTGATCACTGGGTAGGTCTGGTAGGGCCCACTTAGCTGTTTGTTTGTTTGTTTTACAGATTTCTTGAGTTACAATTGACATACAATGAACTCCATATATTTAACAATTTTTTAAGTTCATTTTTAATTTTTTAATTTTTAATTTAATTTAATTTAATTTTTTAGTAATCTCTACACCCAACGCGGGGCTCGAATTCAGGGCCCCAAGATCAAGAGTCACAACGCTCTTCCCACTGAGCCAGCCAGGGGCCCCTAACAATTTGATGACTATGTATGTGTATCTGTGAAACCATCACCATAATTAAGACAATTACCGTGAAAATTCCCATCACCACCAAGTTTCTTGGTACCTCTTTATAATCATCCCTTCCTCCCTGCTCCCTCCCACCACTTCCTCCAGCAACCACTGGTTGACTTTCTGTCACTATAAATAGTGTGCATTTTCCAGATTTTTACCTAAATGAAATCGTGCAGCATGTACTCCGCCTTTGTCTGGTTTTTTTCACTCAGCCTAATTATTTTGACATGCATCCACGTTGACGTGTTTATCCATAGCTCACTCTCTTATTGCTGACTAGGTTATACCATAATTGATCTATCTAATCACATACTAATGGACATTTTAGTTGTTTCCAATATTCAACTATCACAAATAAAGCTGCCATGAACCCTTGTGTACAAGTCTTTGTAGATACAAACGCTTTCGTTCCCTTGGATCAATACCTAGGAGTGGAATGGCTGGATCATATCGTTGGTGTATGTTTCACGTTTTAAGTAGCTGCCAAACTGTTTTTCAAAGTGAATGCATCATTTTACATTCCCCTCAACAGTGTCTGACAGTTTCCAGGGCTCCATATTCTTGCCAACATTTGGTGGCATTTTAATTTTAACCATTCTAGTAGGTGTGAAGTGGTATGTCATTGTGGTCTTCGTTTGCATTTCTCTAAGACCAATGGTGTGGTTACTTGCCATCTGTAGATCTTCCTTGATGGGGTGTCTATTCTATTTAAATAGTCTTCTTAATTAATAATTGTTTAGAATTCTTTTTTTTTTAAAAAGATTTTATTTATTTATTTGACAGAGAGAGAGCACAAGCAGGGCGAGTGAGAGAGGGAGAAGCAGGCTCCCTGCTCAGCAGGGAGCCCAATGTGGGGCTCGATCCCAGGACCCTGGGATCATGACCCGAGCTGAAGGCAGATGCTTAACCAACTGAGCCACCCAGGCACCCCTAGGAGTCTTTATATATCCAGATACAAGTCCTTTGCTAACTCTATTTTTTTTTTTTTTTAAAGATTTTATTTATTTATTTGACAGAGAGAGACAGCGAGAACAGGAACACAAGCAGGGGGAGTGGGAGAGGGAGAAGCAGGCTTCCTGCTGAGCAGGGAGCCCGATGTGGGACTCGATCCCAGGACCCTGGGATCATGACCTGAGCCGAAGGCAGACGCTTAACGACTGAGCCACCCAGGCGCCCTGCTAACTCTATTTTTGCAAATATTTTCTCCCACTCTGTGCATGCCTTTTCATTTTCATAACAAATGCCATAGGTTACTTTGATACACATGAAGTCTGAGAACCTCTCTTCAATGACAAACTGTGCAAATTCAAACAGTAACGAAATTCAAACAGTAATGAGAGGGGCTCGACTATCCAAATGGCAAAAATAAAAAAGAGAGCCCTCAGGCATTACTGGTGACGGACAATGGAGCACACTCTTCGGTCTCTGCTACAAAGAGTGGACATTGGTGCAAAATCCTAGGAGGACTATTTGCTGATCGTTCATCAAAATCTTTAAATGCAGGTTTCTTTGACTCAGCAAGTTCAGTTCTAGAAATTTTTCCTGCAAAAAATAAACAATCAAAAGCAGTAAATTGTCCCAGGATCTTCGGTCCAGGGATTGTGCTGACAGGTGGGGCTGTTGACATGCCTGGCTGGTCGGCCCTGTATCTTGGTACTGTGCCCCCATGTGCTCAGAGCCCTTTTGCTGTCAAGCCTGGGTGGGAGGTCAGTGGGATTGGAGTTTGACCCATCCCTGGCAGGGTGGCCAGAGGAAAGTGCAGTGCAGGTCTCACTCGATTGCATCAGGAGTCTGGGCCCACTGAGAGCCTGGCGTGGCCTTGGAAGCTCCAGGACTCAGGTTCTAACCAACCACCACCAGCGCAAACTGGGAAATGGGGACACATGGTTGACAAAGCTACCTGGGGCCTAAGAAGAGACAGCCCTTTGCTCTCCATGCACCAGTAGTTTCCCCAGGACTGGGGGAGATGGGGCCTTGGCTAAGGCAGGGTCAGGACAGCTGGAACTGGGTGTGAGAAGGAAGCTGGGGGCCTGGAGATCTGGATTCTAGATTAGTCCCTGTCTTACTGTGCCACTTAGGTAGGGCCAGCCTGTTCCCCTTCCTAGGCCCCACTCTCCTCAGCTGGACAGTGAGGAGGTGGATCAGATAGTCCCCTCTGGCCCCTCCAGCAAGAATTGAAAGCATGGGTGCTGGAAACAGCCAGACCTGAGTTCCACTTTGGTCTCCAACACTTTCTGTGACTTGGCATGTTAGTTAGCCTCTTTGAACCTCAGTTTCTATCTCAATGTAAAGCCCTGCAACAGCTTCCCATTGTGCTTTGGAAAAAGACCCTCATGATCTGCCCCTTTCCACCTCTCAGCTCCAGTTCCCTCCACTCCCCCCCCCCCTTATTTGTCACACTCCAGCCACACTGGAGCCCCTAAACTCCTCCTCCTGACCCCAGGGTCTTTACCCTGCTGCCTCTGCCTTGCATGTCTTTGGCCTCTCTCCCTAGCTAGGTCCTATTCCTTTATCAGAGCTCAGATGCCATTTCCTCAAGGAAGCCCTCCCTGACCCCACACCACAGTCACTCCTGCTGCTTATCCCTTTCATAGCACAACTGTGGTCATTAAACAATTATGTCTGCATGATTATTTGTCTGATGTCTGTCTCCCAGTGGCATCGCGAGCTCCCCGAGAGCAGAAACGAGACAGTCTTGTTTGGGTCCCTTGCGCAGGCCTGGCATTGGGTAGGCACCGCTGTAATTTTGTTGAACATGTAATGAGGACACCAAACTTCATCCATTCTAAGATGTGTTTCCCCCCAAATTTGAACATCTCTGAAGTCAGAATATATTTTACAACTGCAGGGACAAGGTAGCAACCGTGATGTATTCGTCAATACCTATGCCCATGCATCGAAACTTGCAGCTTGCAAGGACATCCCTAGACAAGAGTAGCATACTCTGAAGAAAATTGGTGTTGCCCATGCTCTTGATGACACAGGACAATAATGTCTGGAACAACACAGACCTCAAGGACTCTGAAGGAAAAGGTGCTGCAGAAAAGTGAGACCCTGCATGTGCAAAAGTTTCAGGAATATCTTCACTAAATTATTTTGATCGTATATGTATGCACAATATTGATACATGATTTTAAAAAGTCTGTTTAAAAGAGCACCATCAATAAATATAAAGTGAAATTTCTAAGTGATAAATGCTGTGTCATATTTTACTTGTTAGTGCTTTTTTCTTTTAGAGTGGCACAGAAGTCAATGCTGAATCTTTCTACCGAAGCCGTCTCCGATTTGATTCAATAGGGATTGTGGGGCAATTCCGGAGAGACCGGAGGAGGGCGCAGGGCTCTGGGTGGCCACTGGGGGCGCTCTGCTCCCAGGCGCCTTCCCATCCCAAAGTTAGGAATCTGGGCTCGGAGGAGCCGGGCGGCGTGTGGTTATCCATGTGCCCTATAGATGGCGCTAGAGAACCACAGTCAGGCGCAGCCCAGAGAGTTCTAGGCTGAAGGGAGGCCTCAGGAGTGTCCTGTCCTGGCAAGAAGTAGCTCTCTTGCTACCCCGGGGACAGCCCTCTCCTTGTCTGACCTTGCCACCTCCCCCTGAGGTGACGATGTTTCCCTTCTCCCTGGATTGGGGGAAAAGATTCAGTGACTTTCCCAAGACTACAGAACTGTGAGTGGTTGGAGCCAGGAGTAAAAGCTGGATCAGCTTGCTGCTTCCACCATGTGCATCTGACGTCCTGTGATAGAAGGGGATGCAAAGCAAGGTGGGAGTGAGTTTCCCACCAAAGAAAGGAGCTAAGAGAAGTTCTTTGGCAAGATGATGGATCAATCATACATGCCTAATTTCTCTCCCTACTAAAACCACAGTAAAGAGATTTAAAAAAAAAATCTCAGAAGGGACACAGAAAACATAAACTATAAAAGGAAAACTTGATAAATGACACTCTATCAAAATGTAAAACTTGCTTTTCAAAAGTCATCGTTAAGAATATGAACAGGCAAGATACACACTGGGAGAAAAATATTTGCAATACATATCTCTGACAAAGGACTTGTATCCAGAATATACAAACAACGTTTACAACTCAATAATAAGACAGCTCAACTTAAAAATGGGCAAAATATTTGAACCGCTACTTCACAAAAGAAGATATCCGAATGGCCAAAAAGCACATAAGAAGATGCTTAACCTCATTAGTCATAAGAGAAGTACAAATTAAAACCACAATGAGATACCTCCACATGCCTACTTGATTGTCTGTACTTAAAAAGACCGATAATTCCAAGTGTTGGTGAGGGTGTAGAACAACTGGGACTCTCATATCCTGCCGGTAGAAATGTAAAATGGAACACAACTTTATTTTATTTATTTAAAAAAATTTTTTTTAAGATTTTATTTATTTATTTGAAAGAGAGAGAAAGAGCACAAGCGGGAGGGGCAGAGGGCAAAGCAGACTCCCCGCTGAGCAGGGAGCCCTACGAGGGCATCCCAGGACCCTGGGATCATGACCTGAGCCGAAGGTAGATGCTTAACCAACTGAGCCACCCAGGTTCCCTGGAACACCACTTTAGAAAACAAATTTGCAGTTCTTACAAAATTAAACCTACGCTTCCTACACACCCAGAAAATCCACTCTTAGGTATTTACCCAAAAGGAATGAAAACATTTGTCTGTCCAAAGGCTTGTTCAGGAAATTCATAGCAGCATTATTCACAACAGGCAGAAGCTAAATATATTCAGTGAGTTGTGTAAAAAAGTGTACAAATCTAGGCGCCTGGCTGGCTCAGTTAGAAGAGTGCGTGACTCTTGATCTCAGGGTTGTGAGTTCAGGCCCCATGTTGGGTGTAGAGATGACTTAAATAAATAAGTAAACTTAAAAAAAAAAAAAAACGAAGTGTACAAATCTGAAGTGTGATTGGTGATTTAACCCGGAACTGCAGCATTACTTCCACAGTGGAGGGTAGAGGAGAGGAAATGGGGGGAGGGGTGATGCAGGAGGGACTAAGTCCTTCATCCTAACAGGTAGTCAGTAGGCAGTGTAGGGTAGACAGGGAGACAGGTGTAGGTGGTAGATAACGGTTAAAATTAATGTATCAAAAGATAGCCATATGTGCTTGTGACTTAGAAATAGGAGATGTGTAAGTGCGGGGAAAAATCAGCTGAGAGTCAACAGTGGTTGCTTTTGGGGCGATGGGGTGGGGAGACAAGGAGGGGCAGACAGGAAACCGCTGTCTTCTTTTTTTTTTTTTTAAAGATTTTATTTGACAGAGAAAGACACAGCAAGAGAGGGAACACAAGCAGGGGGAGTGGGAGAGGGAGAAGCAGGCTTCCCGCGGAGCAGGGAGCCTGATGCGGGGCTCGATCCCAGGACCCTGGGATCACGACCCAAGACGAAGGCAGACGCTTAACGACTGAGCCACCCAGGCGCCCCGAAACCGCTGTCTTCTTATCCCCCTTCAGCACACGCTGATTTTGCTTTCTGTGCACACGCCGTATCTCATCAAGGCTGATGCCTATTTATTCACATTTTAACATCTTTAAAATCAAGAGACAATTTCTCACAGTCAGTGGTGTGCCTGACAACTATAATTGGCGGTGGTTTTTCTTGATGGTGCATAAGAAATGGTGCACATTACAGAAGGTGATGTCTTGGCTTCACTGAAGTATGGCGTTATTTTTATTTTTATTTATTTGTTTATTTATTTATGCATTTTTAGGTAATTTCTACACCCAATGTGGGGCTCAAACTCACAACCCCAGGATCAAGAGTCACATGCTCTATTGACTAAGCCAGCCTGGCATTCTTTTCATAAAATAAATATTTATTTATTATTATTTTTTGAAGATTTTTATTTATTTATTTGAGAGAGAGAGAGAGAGAACATGAGAGGGGAGAGGGTCAGAAGGAGAAGCAGACTCCCTGCTGAGCTGGGAGCCCGATGCAGGACTTGATCCTGGGACTCCAGGATCATGACCTGGGCCAAAGGCAGTCGCTTAACCAACTGAGCTACCCAGGCGCCCCATAAAATAATTATTTAAAAGAAAAAATGAGCCAGTTGAAACAGCTGCTGTTTATTGAGCTCCTACCATGGGTCAAGCACTGTGCTTCCTGTCCATATTTTTATTTAATATTTTAAACAACCTTGCCTTATAACTCAAATTTTTGAGAAGAGGAAATAGGGGCTCAGAGAGGTTAAGTGACTTCCTTAATGTCACCCAGCGAGTAAGTGATAGATACAAGTCAAAAACTAGGGGCTATCTGACTCCTGAGTATGTTGCCTCTGTTTTGATTAGTTTGAAAGAGCTCCATCTATCATCCCCCTGGTTGTATGGCCCAGAGAGAGACAGGGGCTTGCTCAAAATCACACAGCAAGGCTAAGGCTGAGTTGGGCCTAGACTTGGGCCTTTAATCCTCAATCCAGCATCCTCTCTTCAACCTGGTCTCTCCCTTCCTTACTGTCACCCCAATGCTCAGGATACCATCGAGAGCTCAGATTGCAGCTCCTAAATGCAGGCAACACTTATGGGGCCCAGCAGAGGCCCGGGAGGTGGGCTCTGGGTGGGCAGGGCCGAGCCTGATGCCTGGTGGGGCTCAGGCCTGTGTCATATGGACACAGCCGTGAGCCCCTGAATCAGCAGTTGAGCAAGACTGGCCTCAGGACAGGAAAGCCCACCAGTAGGAGCCTGGGGACAAGTTTGTAGGGGGGGAATGGTGAGGAGAGACCAGGGGCTTGTTTGGAAGCTGTATTCGCCCAGTGAGCTCACTATTTTATGTAATGGTATCTTTGGGGTGGCTGGGGCAGTCTGTGGGCTTTGCCTCCCCATTTACAGAGCATCTTACCCACCCTCCTAACAGAGGCCCAGAGACGTCAAGCCATGCACCTGCAGTCACACGGCCAGGAGCCTGTCTGACTCCAGAGCCCCGGCTGTCCCCCTTAGCAGCACTGCTTCTTCCCCAGTGTTTACGTCTGATAGTTCCTGTCTATCTGGGGCACCAGCACCTTAAAGGGAAACCCACATCCTGTTTCCGGTTCTGCCTCAAAGCGATGAATTTTTGATAATGGGGCATCAGGAGCTAATCTCTCACGTACAACCCTGCATCCTCGTTCCTTCCTCTCTCCCCAGCCCCCGACCTGCACATGGCCATGGCCTGCCTGTGGCTTTTGCAGCATTTCCACACCTCGTGTCTCAGAGCCTCACTTTCCTTTTCTGTCAAATGAGAGGAAGAATAAAGCTGACTCTAGGGCGCCTGGGTGGCTCAGATGGTTAAGTGTCTGCCTTCGGCTCAGGTCATGATCTCAGGGTCCTGGGATCGAGCCCCGCATCAGGCTCCCTGCTCCTTGGGAGCCTGCTTCTCCCTCTGCCTCTCTCTCTCTCTCTCTCTGTCTCTCATGAATAAATAAATAAAATCTTAAAAAAAAAAAAAGCTGACTCTATAGGGTTCTTTGGAGATTGGATGAGCTAACGTGTGTTCTGTGCCTGGCACTACGCCTAGTGGGAGTCTGGGAGGAGAGCCTGGGAGTCGGGGGACATGGATTCTGCCACTGACCAGCTGTGCAACTGAAGGCAAGTCCCTACCACTCTGCACCTCGGTTTTCTCATCTGTATGATGGGGGGCGGTGGCCCTGACCCACCTTTCATTTACCTAAAGCAGGTTCCGGGTGAGACTGATGTTACTGTGGTTCATGGTCATCTTCACTGCTCAGCTTCATTGATCCTCTTCTCCCATCAGAAAAGCCCATCTAGAAAGCTCATATGAGGGGCACCTGGGTGGCTCAGTCGTTAAGCGTCTGCCTTCGGCTCAGGTCATGATCCCAGGGTGCTGGGATCGAGCCCCGCATCGGGCTCCCTGCTCGGCGGGAAGCCTGCCTCTCCCTCTCCCACTCCCCCTGCTTGTGTTCCCTCTCTCGCTGTCTCTCTCTCTGTCAAATAAATAAATAAAATCTTTAAAAAAAAAAAAAAAAAAAGAAAGCTCATATGAAGACTCCTCTGTTCCTGAGGGTGCCAAGAATCTTCACGAGATCCAGCCGAGGGGCCCCTGTGATCCTTAGTTTCTTCATCTGCAAAGTGGACACCAAGACCACATATGCCTCAGTGCAGTGCAGTGAGAATTCAGTGAGCGAGGCACCTAGATTGTCCAGGCGAGCTCATCTGGCAGAAGACCTCCTTTCCACAAGTGTGCATGGGGAGGTGAGCAAGGATGTTCACTGCAGCAGGATTTGCAATGGAGGAAAGGGGAAATTGCCTCGTTCCCCTGTAGGCAGCTACGGTGGCAGCTCCCAAGAGAGCCCGATGCTCCTCCATGCCTGGTATTCATGGCCTGGGAAGCCCCTCGTACACGTACCAGAGTTGGTCTGAGTGACCAGTGATGGAGTGGCCTGCCATTGTGAATGTCACGTCTGTGATTGGGTTATGAAAGACTGCCACTTCTTTCTTGGGCTCTCTCATTACTCACTCCGGGGAAGCAGTTGTCACATCATGGGGACACTCAGACACCCGTGGAGAGGCCCACAGAACCAGAGTCTCCAACTACAGGCAGCGAGGCACTGAGGCCTGTGATGGTCACAGGAGAGAGCCTGGATGCTGATTCTCCAGCCCCATTCAGAAGCCTTAGCCAAAAGCTTTCTGCAACCCAGAGACCCAGAGACCCAGAGACCCAGAGACCCAGAGCCAGAGCGACCCAGCTGAACCACTCCCGGAATCCTGACCCTCAGAATCTCTCACATGATAAATGTTTGTTTCTCGAAGCTGCTAACTTTCGGGGTAATTTGTTATACAGCAGTAAATAACGAATCCAGGGCCCCATTAAATGCATTTATACATGTATTCCGGAATGCCAGACCAATGTTAAAAAGAATAAGGTAGATCCCTCTATCCAAACATGGAAAGATAGCCAAGGTCTGCTGCTAAGCGAAAGGGAATCTTGCAGAACAATATATATCAAATGATGCTTTTTGTATAAAAAGACGCTGTTATGGCACAGCCAAAAAAAATCTGGAAGAACATATCTAAACTGTTAATTGTAGTTATTTCTCCTTGAAGGGCGGGGAGGGGGCACAGAGGACCTTCATTCATTTCTGTGATATTTGAGCTTTTTACCATGTCTTACTTTGGTAAACCAGTGGAAAAATACAAAAATTTTTAAAAGATTTGCCTAAGATGGGCCTAATAGAAAAGCATAATAAATTGGCTTAAATAACCAATAACCCTTGAAATCTCAGTGTTTAACAGATTAGGAGTTAATTTCTTTGTCTTGTGAAGTTCAGTCAGCAGCTGAGAGGGAAGGGGGGATGTCCATGGGAAGGACTCTCCTCCATGGAGCCATCGAGAGATCTGGCTGATGGGGACTTTGCTATTGCCCTGTCTTAACACGGGGCTTCCTAGGCTTATCTAGGCCCTGGAAAAAGGTAGACATCTAGCTGGCAGACGGGGGAAGCGAGAGGGTAGAGGATGAAGTGAAAGATTTTTTTGTGGGACAGGTCTGAAATGATGCTCAATCACATTTGCTCACATTCCATTTGGCCAAAATTCAGTCACCCTCTGGTCATGGCTCCTGCGTGATGATCTCAGGACCATCTACCCCTTCTTGCCCACCAGCCAGCACCTCCTCCCAGGTTGGCTGTCCATTTTCATTGTGTTCTCCTATCTGAGAGCCTTTTTTCTTCCCAAGATTTTATTTTTAAGTCATCTCTACACCCAATGTGGGGCTTGAACTCATAGCCCCAAGATCAAGAGTCACATGCTCTACCGACTGAGCCAGCCAGACACCCCGTATCTGAGAGCCTTAGCCACAGGAATATTAAGGCAAGGCCCTCCTGCTCCTCCAGATGCAGCTAGCTACCCAGAGAGAGGAAGCGCTGATGCAGTACATTCTGGAAGTGTTAACTCTGCTGAGGGTGGCTCAGCCTGTCCAGTGCGGTCTTTCAGTCAGGAACACAGCCTTTGACCTGCTGTCCCTCCCAAGGGCAGGGCCCTGTCACCTAGGGTGGAGCTGTTTGGGGATGAACCCAGGGTCACAGAGCCCCAGGAATTGTTTGCAAACTGCCCTGTGCATCCGCGTGAATTTGCAAGCCAACAATGCCAAGGTCAAGAAGTAGGATGACTGGTGCTCCCCGTGCTGCGCCCTACACCAAGCACTGTGCTGAGGGCCTGCCCCGCAGGAGTGTGTGGGACCCTCCAAGCTACTTTCTGAGGAGCCCCTAGATGGGGAAACTGAGGCTCTGAGAGGTGACATCATTTACCCAAGGTTACACAGCTCCTAAGGAGTAAGGCTGGGAAGAGAGTGTAGGCAGGTCTGCGTGACTCCAAAGCCAGTGTTTCTTTTTTCTTTTTTATTTTAAGTAAGTTCTACACCCAATGTGGGTCTCAAACTCACGACCCCAAGATCAGGATTCCCATGTTCTCCTGAATGAGCCAGCCAGTCACCCCCCAAAGCCAGGGTTTCTAATCCTTACTCCATGTGGGCAATCAGAGCCAATGTCTAGCAGTTGGTGACATTTGAACTGAGGCCTCAATGATTAGGAGCCAGCAGCAATGGGAAGATGTGGGGGAAGACATACCAGGCAGAGAACATGGCATGTGCAAATGCCCTGAGGCAGGCACAGGCCGGGACAGGGAGGCTGGTATGATCAGGGGTCTAGAAAACAAGGGGAAGGGGAAACATGGAACGTGAGCTCAGAGAGTGGGTGGGGGACACCCTGAGGGCCTTGCAAACCACAGTAAGGATTTTGGATTCTGCTTGAAGAATAGTGAGACACTCTTGGAGGATTGAAGCAAGGGAGTGATATTTTCCAAACTGTGGTCCTGAGCATTTTCAAGTTTTGAACTATCTCAATATTCCAGTAAAACTGCGAGCCCCCATACTGGACCATGTGGAGCCTGGCCTGTGTTAGCATTTCTGCTTGTGGCAGAGTCAAGTAGGGCTATGTCAAGGACCCCAGGCCAGTGAGAAAATAACAAAGATGAGAAGGCAACTATATTACTTATTTATTGCTGTCTAATTATTAACCCCCCAAACTCAGCACCGTCAAACAACAAACATTTACCATCCCACAGTTTCTATGGGTCAGGAGTCTTCGGCTTAGGGTCTCTCACAGAACTGCAATCGAGGTATCCGCAGGGGCTGGGGACCCATCTTAAGGCTTAAATGGGGAAGGATTTGCTTCCAACCTCACCCACTTGATCATCAGCAGCATTCGGTTCCTTCAGGCTGTTGGTCAGAGGCCTTCCTCAGTCCCTCGCCTTGTGGGCCTTGTCACAGGGCAGCTCACAATATGGCAGGGGACTCCATCAGAACCAGCAAGTAAGAAATCCAGAGGGCACAAGCAAGATGGAAGACGGCGTCTTCTTGTACCTAACGGCAGAAGTGACATCCCATCACTTTTTTCTTAATAAGCTTTAAAAAAATTTTTTGGAATAATATTATTATTTACAGAAAAATGACAAAGAGAATGCAGAGGGTTTCTGTACTTCCCCACCCCGCCCAGTTTTCCCGAACATTATCATCTTCATTTACCAGGGAACATTTGTCAAGAGAAACCAACTCTGCTACATAATTAGGGACCAGATTCCAATGTCTATTCGTATTTCACTCATGTCTATACTAATGTCTTTTCTCGGTACCTGGATCCGACTGAGGATACCACATGGCGTTCTGTCATGTCCCCTTGATTTTCTTCTGGTCTCTGACAGTTTCCCAGTCTTTGCTTGTTCTTCATGACTTTGAGTTTTGAGGAGCACTGGCCAAGGATATTGTAGAATGTCCCTCAATTTGGGTTTGGCTCTGTCTTTCCCACAATTGTGTTAGGGTTATGGATTTAGGAGTAGGATACCACAGAATTGGACGAAATGCCCTCCCCATTCCATTATATTGGGGGCACATGCTACGCATGTGAAATCACCTATGAGATTAATATTCACTTTTTTTCTTTTTCTTTTTTACTTTCCCCTCTTTCTCTTTGCCCCCAAAGATTTTATTTATTTATTTGACAGAGAGAGAGAGAGAGAACAGAAGCAGGGGGAGCGGTAGGCAGAGGTAGAGGGAGAAACAGACTCCCCACTGAGCAGGGAGCCCTGGACCCAGGGATTGTGACCTGCGCCGAAGGCAGATGCTTATCCGACTGAGCCACTCAGGTGCCCCGTGGTCGCTGGGTCTTAGGGGCCTGTTGCTGCTAGACTGTCACGGCTTCTAGGCCCTCTCAGCCATCCTGTGACTTTCGCTGAGTCTCTTCATCAAAAGCTGATCCCTGGACCCAGCCTACTCCCTGGGGGAAGGGATGACAGCAAGGCATGACTACCAGGAGGTGGGCATCACTGGGGGCCATCTTCGAGGCTGCTTCCTGCAATTACTAATGCCAACACAGGGAACTGTGAAGGTCAGGAGCAACCCTCATGTGCACGGGCAGAGGATAGGCCGGGACACAACGCACATTCACACAACGTGAACAGGAATGAGGAAGCCCTTTCTTGTCCACATGAAGTGATCTCCAAGATCCTCTGTTTGGTGGAACTAGCAGGGAGCAGAGGCACGGATGTGGAGACTTTCCCCTTTTTAATGAGAGAAAACAGAATATATACTCTCTGGAAAGACACACAAGAGGCTCATAACCCTGACTCCTAGGGAAGAAGGGTCGGAAGTGTATCCAGATTTCTCTCATCTATTTATCTAGTATCTCTCTATCTAATGTTTAAAAAAATTCTGGAACAATGTGAAAGTAGTTAGTGTTCCAGAAATTAAAGTAAAAATGAAAAAAGGTGCTGTTATGCCAAGTGAAGGACAAAAGCTGATGATTTCCCTGTGGTTTGGAAAGCGAGCAGTACTAGGCGGGCCAAGGCCCCCTGGGGAACACACGGGCTGAACTCAGCAGTGTTCAGGGGGCAACCTCATTCCCGCGAAACATCATCGCCTGTCAACAACAACATCACATGCAGTTTGTGCGGCAGTTTCAATGTTGTTCTTGTAGATTGGTTTGTGTTTAATTTGTAGCTGTGTGTGCAGCGGCCAAGCGGGCAGGACCCGGGAGCCTGACTGTGTGTGTCTAAATCCCAGCTCTGCCACTTCCCAGCTGGGTGACCATGGGCAAACAACTCATCTCTCTGAGCCTCAGTTTCCTCTTCTGTAAAATGGGGACAATAATAGTCCCTAAAGGGGACTGACATGAGTTAATACATGTCAGGTGCACGAAGCAGGGGCTCAATAAATGTGAGCTGCTAGGGTTACCAAGTGCAAGCTCATACATATTTAGGAAACAGAAGGATTGAAATAATCTATGTCACCTCTGGAGCTCTGAGGGATTTTTCCTTTTTAGACAAGTGCTTTGTGAGTCTAGCTGGAGGCACATTGGGCTCTCCGACCCGCCTATGGCCCATGCCCAGCCCAGCACTGTTCACACACGGACTGGCACCGTCTGCCCACTCCCCAGTTCCCTCTCCTCCCCCAGCCCAGACTGAGATGTGAGCTGGGCAGGGCAGGGAGGGTCCGTTCACTCTGGTATCCCTGCTGTTCAGCCTGGTGCCTGGCATAGAAAAGCGTCTCTGTAACCATTTGGTGAATACATGAACGCACAAAGTCCTGAGTGAATGGAAACTCTGGCAGTGTCCATGTGACCGTGTTACTGAACTTCCCCTCAGGTGATCAGGGAAGGCTTCCAGGAGGAAATGGGGGAGAGGGGATTGTGGCGAGGGGCTGTTCTAGGCAGAGGGGACAGCATGTACAAAGGTTCATCGACTAGGCAGGGTTCTAGTCCTTCGAGGAACTGAAAACAGGTTAATCCAGGTGAAGTCAGAGGCCGAGGGCAGGAAGTGGCAAGGGAGGGGTGGGTGGGCAGGCAAGCAGGGCCCAGATCACTCACTGTCCTGAGAAGGTTGGTCTTTCCCCTGAGGGGAAGGGTGGAGGGGAGACAGGGCCTGGCAGGGAGCTTGGAGATGTGATGGGCAGTGAAGGAGCCCCTGGCTGAGTTGGTCCTCCTGGGCTGCCTGTGATTCTGTGGGCCTTGGGCCAGTTGCTTCCTCTTTTTTGGGTCTCAGTTCTCTTGTCTGTGAAATGGGTACTGGGTTCTTAGCAGGGTGGACACAAGATGGGCCCACACTGTGCCCCTCGAGCCTGCTAGGTGGAATGGGAGAATCCGTCTGTCGGTCAGCAGGACAACCTGGCAGAAGGTGTTACATCCTTCAAATGTTCCTAACCTTCAATTTAGCAATTCCTTTCCTCAGAACTTGTCCTGAGATAATAATTGAGGACTTGTGAGCAAGTTGGCTCGGAGGATGTTCATCAGAACACGGCCTACAAAGGAGAACAATGGGAAGCAGCCTAAATGCCCAGCATCAGCTGAATGAGAGCTGCCCTGGCAAGAGTCGTGCTGAAAATTGCTGATGACTGCAAAGATTTTCACAGCACATTCACACACATTTTATTGCAAAAGTAATACATCTCAGGGCGCCTGGGTGGCTCAGTTGGTTAAGCGTCTGCCTTCTGCTCAGGTCATGGTCTTAGGGTCCTGGGATTAAGGTCCACGTTGGGCTCTCTGCTCAATGGGAAGTCTGTTTCTCTTTCTCCTTCTGCCCCTCCCCCTGCTTGTTCTCTCTCTCTCTCAAATAAATAAATAAAATCTTTAAGAAAAAATAACACATCTCACTTTTAAAATATTCAAACCCTAAAGAAAAGTATAAAGTAAAAACCAAAAGGTCCCCGTTTATCTGCCCATTTCTACTCCTGGAAGTTAAACACTGCTAGCAGTTTCTTGAACTGTCTTTCAGCTCTACATCAATGCACATACAAACATATAAACATATGTACATACACATATGTATTATCCAACATATATGTGAGATGATATTTTATTAAGGACATGCACAGTTTCTTAATAAAATATTATCGAATTACATGTATGGTGCTAGATTGTTACTGTATTGGCCCCCAATGCATCTTGCCTCCCAGCATCCATGCCCTGGCATGGGCCCCTCTCACACTGACTTTGGAACTGGCCACGTGACTTGCCTTGGGCAAGGGGACATGAGCAAAGCATGATGCATGCTGGGGCTTGGTAAGTACTTGCACTTGGAAGCTTAGCCTCTTGAAATACTCTTGGGATCCAGCCGCCCTGCTCTATGGCAGCTCAGGCTAGACCACAGAACGATTAGGGGCCACATGGACAGGGCTTGGTGGATGAGAGGCCATCTTGGAAGCTCCAGCCCAGCCAAGCTCCCAGGTGAATGCAACCATATGAGTGAGTCCTGCTGATGCTTTGTGGAACTGAAGAATGGCCAGTTTCTGGATGGTGTGTTACTGAGCAATAGATAATGGAAACATAGATTGTTTGGCAACTTAAAAAAAATCTTAGTACATACATATATTGTGAACATCCTCCTATGTCAGTTCGTATGGATGAGGGAATCCTTTTAGTGGCTGCATAATTTCCGTGGAAGGTCCATGAAACATAATTTTCTTACCCGTCTCCTACCGATGGAAGTTCTTGGCCATAACAAACAGTGCTACCTCCTTGTGTGAAGATCACGGCCAACTGACATGAGAGTAGCTTTAGGATAAATTCCCAGAAGTGGAATTGCAGGGTCAGAGGATACACATTTTTTTTTTTTTAAAGATTTTATTTATTTATTTTACAGAGAGATAGACAGAAGAGCACAAGCAGAGGGAGTGGCAGAGGGAGAGGGAGAAGCAGGCTCTGCACTGAGCAGGGAACCCGATGCGGGACTCGATCCCAGGACCCTGAGATCATGACCTGAGCCGAAGGCAGACGCTTAACCATCTGAGCCACCCAGGCGCCCCCAGAGGATACACATTTTAAAAGGTTGCACAGGTAGTGTTAAGTCACCCCCCAAAACAGTTGTAGCAATTTTTTTTTTTTTCAGTCGTAGCAATTTATACTCCAGCCTGCAGTAGGTAAGTGGGTCAGGCCTCCAACCCTTGTCCACGCCTGGTGTGATCCAGCTTGAAAAACCAGATAAAGAGCAACATTAGACAGAGTGAGCGTGTGAAAGTATTACAGAAGTGGCAGGGCGGGGTGGGGGTTGGCGGAGGTCTGGACCGTGGGGCAGATCTGCTGTGGTTGCAGGGAGTAGAATCTGGGGCCAGCGCACACCCCCTTCCCCCCACCACCTCCCGCCAGTTCCTTCCTCTTCTGCTGAGGCAGCTGTGCTCAGCACATCCTCTTTCAGTGCTGCCCTTGAAGACGCTTCCCCAGCAGACCTGCCTCATGGTAGGCCCAAGTTCCTCCAGCCTTGACCCCTACTCGCGGTGACCCTTTGGCTCAGATGGGCCCTGTCCCCAGCCCCCGCCTCCTGCAAAGAGAGGAGCCTTTCGGGTTCACCTTTTGACTTTGGGTAAACCCTTGATCTTCTCTTGATGAGGCTGATAACCATACCAACCTTTGGGCTCTGTTGTTTATTCCCACAACAAATGGTAATTTATTGATTTGTTCCTTCGGGAAACTGATATTTCTTTACTCATTCATTCATTCATCACTTAAAGCAACACTTATTTGTTAATTCGTTCTTTCTTTCCTTCCTTCTTCCTTTCAGCAAACATTTACCATTCTGGCCTCTTGGCCCCCATGGTCCAGGGGGAGGAATGGGTAACTACATAGGTATGTACTTTTATGTACTTGTATATGGGGCCATGTCATCTGAAATCAAGTGCAAGTACGCAGGAACCTGATTTAGCTGGAAGGTGGGGCAACTAGACCGCCATTTTGAGATGGGAGAAAGGAGGAGCCAAGAGGGTGGAGGGCAGGATTGCTGCATTCCTGGTGGGTGGAATGGCTTGTGTAAAGACCCTGAAGTGCAAGGTGCATGTCCCATTCGTTTCTGGGACAGAGAGAAACTGAGTGCACGGTGAAGGGGAGAGAGGTCTGAGATGAGGCCCCAGAGGTGAGCAGGACCACACGGGCAGGGCCTTGTGGGTCACAGTGCTGACCTTTAACCTAAGAGCACTGGGGAGTCGACAGGATGGTAAGAAGATTAAATGAGATTCATTACATGAAGTTCTTTTTTTTTTTTTTTTAAGATTTTATTTATTTATTTGAGAGAGAGAGAGAGAGAGAGAGAGAAACAGCATGAGAGGGAAGAGGGTCAGAGGGAGAAGCAGGCTCCCCGCCGAGCCGGGAACCTGATGTGGGACTCGATCCCAGGATTTGGGGATCATGACCTGAGCTGAAAGCAGTCACTCAACCAACTGAGCCACCCAGGCACCCTCATTATGTGAAAGTCTTAACCTATGGTTAGTGCTCAATGCATGTTGCTTTATTATTATTATTGTTATTGTTATTTTAAACTTTCTCTACCCTCTGGGTATTAGGCCAGAGTATTCCCTTTGATCCCAAGAGGCCCTGACTGGTCTGGGCCAGCTGTGTTCCTTGACTGGGAAGGACTCCAGAAATAGCCCCAGTGTTTTTAGGAAATGGAATCCAAATCTAGAGATCATTAGTAACTTGCCCCAACGTTGCCTGGGGAGGCAATGCTGGGATTTGAACCCAGTTCTCTGACTCCAAGCCCAGTGCTCTTTCACCCCATCCCTACTGCTAAAAGCAAGTTCTCTTCGTCTCCTTGCCCTGCCTGAAACCCTCAACGGCCCCACACTGCCTCCAGAATACCCACAGTCTGGCCTTCAAGGCCCCCTGCACGGGGTTACCTCCCTCTGTCACCTGCCATTAATCCATACCAAAGCAAGAAACATTGTTCAATGTTCCCCAGAGGACACAAGGAAGCCTGCTGCTACCGCTTTGCTGGTGCCACTCCCCACTGAGGAATTCGGGAAGTGGGGGCACTCCAATCCTTTCTCCAGGCATTCTGCTCCCGATGGACCCACCTGTCCTCCTGGATTAGTTTCCTATGGCTACTGTAACAACTTACCACAAATTTAGTAGCTTAAAACAACATAAACCTTTTTATCTTACAGTTCTGGAGGTTAGAAGTCTGAACTGGGTCTCACTGGGCTAAAATCAAGGTGTCCCCAGGACTGCATTCTTCTGGAGGCTCTAGGAAAGAATCCATTTCCTTATCTTTTCCAGCTTCTAGAAGCTTCCTGCATTCCTTGCTTCATGGCCCCTTCCTCCATCTTCAAAGCCAACCACAAGACATGGTCCTTCCCATGCTGCCATCTGTTTTTTCTTCAGTCTCTTTCACATTGAGGGACCCTTGTGATTACATTGAGCCCACCTAGATAATCCTGGATAATCTCCCTATTTTAAGGTCAGCTGATTAGCAATCTTAATTCTACCTGCTGCCTTAATCCCCTTTGCCATGTAACCTAACATATTCACAGTAATCCCTGGATGTGAATGTGGACACCTCTGGGTGGGGGTGGGAGGGAATCATCATTGTGCCCACCACACTCTTCCTCCCTCCCTCGCCAGGTCCTGCCCTTCCTCAATAGGCAGCTGTCATTCAGGTAGGAACCCAGGAGGAAGTGTGTCCCGCCCACATTTCTGGAGAGGAAACAAAGGCTCCTCACAACACACCTTTGTGGAATGTTTTGACTTTGTAAAGGGCTCTCACATTCTTGGGGTTACTATCATTTGTTTTATTCCACATCTGAGAAAACCGTGGTTAGAAAGGTCAAGTGGCTATCCCAAGGTCACAGGTCAGGAGTGAATATAGCTGGGCTCACACCCAAGCCTGACCCCAGCTTCTCCCCTCCTTCCCAGACCATCCCTGAACAGCCGCCCCTCCCCAGACCATCTTAATGATTTTCCAAGGGCACGCCAAAGGAGTCCTGTGGCCATCGGACCTTATTTCTGGCTTCTGGCCAGAAGTCATGGGGTCATACTTGAAAGACTTCCTCAAACCCTGCAAGTCATCGCTCTGGAGGCTTCTGCCTGAATTAGAAGCAGGGACTGTTTCCTCCATGCTGTCAATGAGGCGGGCTGTAATGGGTGCAGGTTTCCAGGGGAGCTATTTATCAATGTGTTTCAAAAGCCTTAAAAGCGTGCCTTCCTTTTACCCACCAAGGCCACATGATGGAAACAGACAAATACGCAGAAATGCACATACAAGGTTGTATACCGAGGCATTACATGGAGCAGCAAAATATCAAAGCCAACCAAGATGTCCACCAGTAGGGTCTTGATGAAATAAAAAGATGGATCCAATGTGGTAGGACTACACAGTCATTAAGAATAATGTAGATCTCCATTTAGCCATATACAAAGACAGCCTCAAATAAGCATATGAAAGAAGTCCCACTCCATAGTCACCAGGGATGCACAAAATAAAGCCATCATTAGATGCCACTACACACCTATTAGAATACCTGAAATTAAAAAGAGTGACCATATTAAATATTTCCAAAGATGTAGAGTCACTGGAAATCACATACAGTGTTTGTGGGGCGGTATAATGATTTTAGACAACAGTTTGGTAGTTTCTTAAACAGTTAAACATACACTCACCATGTGATTCAGCCATTCCACTCCAAGGTATTTAGCCAGGAGAAGTAATAGCACAGGTCCATACAAAAACTGATATATAAATGTTTACAGCAGCTTTACATCTAACAGCCCCAAACTGGAAACAACCCAAAGGTCCATCACCAGGTGAACAGATAAACAAAACGGTATATCCACACAGTGGAATACTACTTACCAATAAAAAGAAAGGAACTATCAATCCACACAACATGTATGGATCTCAAAATAAAAGAAGCCATAGTGTATGATTCCATTTATATCGCATTCTAGAAAATACAAACTAACCTGTAGGACAAAAAAGCAGGATCAGTGTTTGCTGGTGTGTGTGTGTGTGTGTGTTTGGGGTGGCAGGAGGGGTTCCAAAACGGCATAAGGAAACTTTTGGAGGTGATAGATAAGCTCGTCCTCGGTGAATGTGGTGATGGACTCGTGGGGGTACACATATGTTGAAACCCATACACTTTAAATATGTACAGTTTATTGCATGTCAATCATACTCCAATAAAGCTATATTTTAGGAAAGATGGCCTCTTAAAAAAAAAAAAAGAAGCAGTTTCCAACTGTGTATACAGTCTGATTTCCTTTCCGGGGGAGTGGGGGGGGAGGGGCTTTGTGTGTGTGCATTTTCTGGGTGACGGATCGGACGTGAAGCAGACTTTTTTCTTTAAACTTTTCTGTGCGTACAACCACACGTCCGAATTTATAAAACAATTTCCATTTCGCAAAAGGAAAACTAAACAAGCGCCCTAAGCAGGGCCTAGCTCCTCCCCCTGCCTGGTCCTCTTCAGCCAGAGCGGAGGCATGAGTTGACCCAGACTCCAGGGCTTCCTGCGAACTGGTCCCCACGCACGGCGGCCCCCAGGGCAGTGACGAGAACAGCCCTGCAGATGCTTCCCGGAAGGCCGAGGGGTCAGCCTGAGCTAGACCAGTAAATCAGCCGCGGAAGGGGCCGCAGGGTTTCCTCCGCAGAGGCAGGGCAAGTGTCGCGGGGAAAGGCAAGCTGGGGTGGGTGAAGGAAGGGGCGCCCACCCACGCTTGGCTCTAAGGGGGTAAGGCCTTTAGTATGTGGAGAGAGAGGAAGCAGCGCTGTCCCGCTTGCTAGGGACCAGATCGGAGACCCGGGAAACCAGCAGGCCACTCCTGAGTTCTTAGGGCCAACGGCCACCTGTCCCGTTGCCTGTTTCTCTGGGCAGGCGACTACACCTTGGCAGGTAGTTCACGTGCCAGCGGAGACTAGTTCAGAGGCAATTTGCCAAGCTAGAATCTGATTGGCCCATCTTGGGTCACGTGAGTGAGCCAGTCAGCCAATGGGGTGGGGTCCTGTAGGATGCGGTGCTTTGTAAGGGGGTTCACAAGGGCTTCTCAGAGGAGGGGCGGGCAGGGGCTGGGCTGCTCCCTAAAGGCTGTGCACTTTGTTCTGCAAGCAGAGACAATCTGACGGCGTGACTGAGTCCCCAGACAGCATGGTGCCTCCCTACGGTGCAGCTGTCCTGAGGGGCCCAAGCACTAGAAAACCAGCCCGGTTCGAGCCCCCTCCCATGGAGTGGTTCCCCACCCTCTACCACAGCACCGTCCCTGGTGACAGCTGCTCGGGCCCCTGCCCCAGGGCAGCAAAGCTCTGCCCCAACAAGGTCGTGGCAAAGTCCTCTGAGGAATCTGAACGAGGTTATGCAGAGGAAGGTCAGGCTTTGTCAGGAGTGTCAGGGGTGGAGAGATACACACGGAGTGAGCAGAGGAGGCAGAATAACGTGACTCGGAGGGGCTTTTCATCACTGTCACCAGAGTTGCAGTCATATGGCTCAACCCTGACACAACCACCACCCCCACCACAAAAAGCCCAATATAAGGTATGCTTGCAACATGCTAAGCAATTTCCCTGCAGGACGGTGCTGAGTAGCAGACCCCAGTGCAGATAGAACCTTGGAGAACCTTGTCCAACCGCTAGTGTTTAAGGCTAACATTAACACTGATTTGCATCTTCTACAGACCAGGCACCCATTCCAAGCACCTCACTTGTATCCGCTCATGTAATGGGGTAAGTGCTATTATCCCCATTTTACAGATGGGCAAACTAAGGCACAAAGAGGTTCAGTAACTTGCCCTAGTTCACAGAGGCAGGATTCCAACCTGGGCAGCCTGGCTCTGACGTCATGCCTGTAACCACTGCCCACTAGGCACTGATACGCACCTCTTCCGGGCACTGGGATACAGACCAAGACACATACCCTACTTTGTGGGCCTCCCTGCCTGGGTGGGGAGAGACATAAATAGCAATGACCCACATAATGAGCGGACACTGTTGTTTTAAATGCTACAAAGCTTGGAACTCTAAGAGTATCTAGAAAGGGGCCATCCTTGCCTGGAGGGATCAGCAAGGGCTTCCCCGCCGAAGTGACGCTGATGCTGAGGTCTATAGAGTGACAAGGAGCGGGCCAGGCAAAGCAGTGAGGGCTGAGTGTGTGGCAGGAAGAGGTCCAGGTAAGAGGGAACAGAATGCACAGTGTGCCTCACATTAGGCAAGCGCTTTGCTTAAAGTTACCCCAGGCAAAGGTTACAGGGCATGATAAGGACCCTGCCCTGGCCTCCAGGTGACTGGCCACTCCCCCTGGGACTCTGCCCCCCCCCCCCCCCCCCCCCCCCCCCCCCCCCCGCCCCGCATCCCCCCGCCACTGGCAATCATAGTTGACTGCCTGCAACTCTCGGAGGTGGCAGCCGGAGAAACCCATGAATATTTTGGGGGGAAATATTTGCTACCAAGTGGCCCGGAAGGACGCTGATCACTTCAGCGCTCAGGTTGCGGGAGTCATGATGATTCAGGGGAAAAAGCCACTAGCTGGATTCTGGAGGGAATTCAGCCTGCCCAGCTGCACATGTGTGGAGATGCTTATCAGAGGCCAGCCTAGGCACCACTCGCCCCGACACTGGGGCTCTGGCAGTTTGCGCCGGGCAGCCCTGGCCTCTCTCCAATGGCTTATTTCGGACACTGCTGGCGTTCCTAAATGAGCGAAAAAACAAACCCTGGGGTTTTTGAGAAAGTGCTCCAGTCTCAGCCATCCGATGGATAGTCCTGACAAGAATGGTCAGTTTCTGGACCCTACTGGGTAGCAACGGGACTGTCATCACAAGAGGCTGGGTCACTCTCGAGCGTGAGGCTCGGCAGGGCAAGACAACAATTGGATCTCATACAGGCCAGCTGGGCAAAGATGACAGCAGGGACGGTGAGGGGAGGGGACACAACTCTCTCCTACTCTCTAGGGAAAGCTGGCTTCGCCTTCTAGGAGGGAACCTTAAAAACGTTCTTGTCCTTTGGCCCAGAGATTCTGCTTCTGGGAATTATTGGCCAAGACGCCTCCCACCAGCACACAGGGGCACTTACGAGGGTGCTCACGCAGAGTGGCTGGAAATAGTTAAAAACTGCCAACACCCCCAGACGTATCCTGATGGAACTGGCTGAATCTAGTGTGGATATCCTTGTCCCGGACAACTGCAGCCCCTGAAGAGAATGTTCCAGCAAGGCACAGCCTCCAAGAGTCACTGTTAAGTACAACAAAACAAAACATGAAAGTGACAAAACAATGTGTATTGTATTATTTCATTTTTGCTTTTTTTTTTAATGATAATATTCCTGCAAGGTTGAGAAAACAAACAAACGAACAAACAACGATCTGAAGCATCTATACCACACTGTTAAACAGAGGTTATCTCCAGGGAGGAACATCATGGGAGTCTTCCATTTTTTAAACTTTTGCTTTCTATAGCATACAATCATGCAACGCTTGAATTTTTACTTTTGCTTTCAGATCTTTCTTTTCTAATGTAAGCATTTACTGCTATAAACTTCCCTCTTAGTCCCGCGTGTGCTGCATCCCAGAGATTTTGGCATGTTGTGTTTTCGTTTTCATTCGTTCTCGAGACATTTGCTAAGTTCCCTTGCGATTTCTTCCCTGACTCACTAGTTGCGTAAGAGTGTGTTGTATAATTTCCACATACTTGTGAATTTTCCAGTTTTTCTTCTGCTATTGATTTCTAGTCTCTTCCCATTGCAGGGTACATGCTATGTTTGAAGTCAGAGGAGCAGGGGTGAAAAGAGAAGGAGAATGTCTCCGCAGCACAGTGGGTAGGAGCTCAGGCGTGGGATCCACACTGTCTGGATTTGAAGTCAGCTCCATCATTTACTGACTACCCACGTGACCCTGGGTGTGGTATCATTGCTCTGTGCCTCAGCTTCCTCATCTGTGAAATGGGACATACATCATGGGGTCTTGTGAGGATTAAAAGAGTTCACATGAAGAAAACCTAAGGTCAGTGCCTGGGGCACACACAGTAAGTGTTTAGGGAAGCATCACCTGTGGTGATGGAAGAGGAAGTCAGGACACCGGCAATTGCCCAGTCTGGGGATGTCTCCACCGAGCCCAGGGTGGTGGCCACAAGCACATACGTTTGCACTCCCTGCCCTCCAGGACCCAATGGGCCCCTGACCCCTGACCCGTGGAAGGGTTGCTATCAGCCTGTCCTCTTGTTCATTCGTTCCTTTCCTCCTGCATTCAGCACTCACTCACTGTCCTCCTCCCCGATGCGCTAGGTCCTGGGGCCAGTGGGGATGGGGAGGGGGACAGACATAAACTCTTCTGTGAAATGGGGATGATGATTATCTAAGCCTGCTTGGGCTGCTTTAACAAAATACCACAGACTGGGTGGTTTATAAACAACAGAAATTTATTTCTTACAGTTCTGGAGGCTGGAAGTCCAAGGTCAAGGCGCTAGTAGATTTGGTGTCTGGCAAGAGCCCGCTCCCTGGTTCACAGACAGCCATCTTCGGGTGGTGTCCTCACATGGTGCAATGTGGGAGGGAACTCCTGGGGTCCCTTCATAAGGGCACTGTTCCATTCATGAAGGCTATGCTCTTATGACCCAATCACTTCTGAGAGGCCCCACACCCTAATACCATCACCTTGGGGGTTAGGATTTCAACATATGAATTTTGCAATGATATCTATCTCTATCTATCTATCTATCCATCTATCTATCTATCTATCTATCTATCTATCTATCTATCTATCTATCTATCATCTAGCTACCTCTATAGCAATGATAGAACCTCCTGCTGCAGGCTGTGGGCATTTGAGGGGATCTTAGGAGCACAGTGCTTAGCCCAGGGCATGGGCCCCCAGGGTGAGGTCAAGAAACAGAAGCTGTTGTTTAGAGAGAGAAGGATAGTATCAAGGCCCTTTTATCTACCTATCTATCTTTTTAAGATTTTATTTATTTATTTGAGAGAGATAGAGAGAGAGTGGGGAGAGGAGCAGAGGGAAAGGAACAAGCAAACTCCGAGCTGAGCTCAGAGCTCTACATAGGGCTCGATCCCATGACCCTGAGATCACGACCTGAGACAAAATCAACAGTGGGACAATTAACCAACTAAGCCACATAGGCGCCCTTCTATCTATTTATTTTTAAAGTGAGCTCTGTGCCCTCCGTGGGGCTCAAAGTCACGACCCCAAGATCAAGAGTTGTATGCTCTATGGACTGAGTCAACCAGGAGCCCCCATCAAGGCCCTTTTTAAGGCCAACCCCCTTGCAGGAGAATAGTCAACACCACCCCGCCTTGGGGCTCATCATTGGCGTTGATTTCTAGCCAAGCCCCCACCTCCAAAATCCTCACTGAGGTCAGAACTCTTGTCTGGTTGTGCACACTTGTGTCCCGGGACTTACATCAGTGCCTGGCAGTGTGGGCACTCAGTTTTTGTTCTGGTCAAACAAGCACTATTCTGAGCACTTTACAAATACTCATTCTACTCATAACACTTCTGGGAAATGGGTAATATATTCCCCTTTTAGAGATCAGGAAGTTGAGGCACAGAGAGGTTTCATAACTTGTCCAAGGTCACACAGCCAAAAAGTGGCAGAGTTGGAGCGTGAATCCTGGGTGATGTTTGCTGAAGGAAGGAAGGAGAGGGTGAAGTGCAGACTCTGGTGTCTATAGTTCTGAAATGCAGAATCAGAGAGCAGGGCCCTTAGCAAACATTGATCTCCACCCTCATCCCCGCGTTGTTCCGCAAGTGGGAAGCGGGGACTAGGGTCTGTGAAGGTGGGACCCCAAATTTTAAACAGGAGATTAAAATTTGGGATTCCCAGCTTGCAGCCCTGTGATCCTTGGCAGTCAGGAGTTCGGGATGTGTCAGGAAATCTCAAGTGTTAAATTCCCTACTGTCACTGGAGAGAGGTTCATAATGAGTTGAGTAGAAAGGACAGGTTACAAAACATGGTGTGATGTTGGTAGCTAACCCTCGAGGAGCACTTCCCAGGTACCAGGTAATTTGCAAAATCCTTTGTATGCATTATTCCCTCGTTGAATCCTCAAAAGAATTTCATGAGGTAAGTATGGCCACTAAACCCATTTTACAGCTGTTAAAACTGAGGCTAAGAGACTCCAAGTGACTGGCTCCAGATCATTGAGCTAAGAGGAGGAGGAGTCTAGGACTCATACCCTGGTCCGCTCTCTTGTCCCTGCTGTAGCCCTTGTCCCCCACTGCTCCTCCAATGCCTCACCGTTAAATGGCGCCAGGGGTGACTTTCACATTCAAAAATCATAGCTGTTGGGGCGTCTGGGTGGCTCAGTTGGTTAAGCATCTGCCTTTGGCTCAGGTCATGATCCCAGGGTCCTGGGATCGAGCCCCGCATCGGGCTCCTTGGTCAGCGGGGAGCCTGCTTCTCCCTCTGCCTGCCACTCCCCCTGCTTGTGCTCTCTCTCTCTGACAAACAAATAAATAAATAAATAAATAAATAAATAAAATCTTTACAAAAATAAAATAAAAATCATAGCTGTTGCTGACAGTAACATTGGGGAGTGTAAGAATTCTGAAAATAAGCAGAGCTCAGCAAGGGCTGAGGGGCTGTGTGTGTGCCTAGGAGGACCGGGAGGTGACCTGGAAACACCTCTTCTCGGTAAACATGGCCCTAATCACTGGGTGAAAGGTGTCGGACTCCTGATCGGTTATGTAAGCTGTGTTCACCTGCCGACTCCTGGCCCACTGGGTGGGGTCTAAGAAAGTCCAGAAGTCTAGCTCCAGGGGGTCGGGGAAGGGGTGGGGGGAGTTCTCATTTGAGCTCCCCTCCCATGCAGTCGGGCTGTCCGGACAAGGCCTCAGCCAACCATACCTTCCACCGTGCTTAGGCCCAGCAGGGCTACAGGGCCACTTTCCAGAAATGGAACTTTTGCCTGCTCTTTGGGTTGCCCCCTCAAACCCCCCTCCACGGCTTCAGTTTGACTTTGCACAGAAGGAATTCAACTGGACTCTTTTCCCTAAGTGGCTCTATGCCATGCACTTTCCCCTCATACTTTGTGTAATTGTGCAAAGGGATCATTATCTCCATTTTATGGGTGAGGACACTGAAGGTGAAAGAGCTTAATAATTTGCTTGAAGCGATAGGGCCAGGGAGTGGCAGGGCTGGCATTTGAACCCAGGTCCCTTCAGGCAGAAGGAAGGCTCTGGGAACTGTGTGCTCAAGAAATATCTTGAGATCCAGGTGACAGGCAGAGAAAGGAGAGTTAAATTCCTGACTCCCACAGGTAGACAAAGACTATGTAGGGAGCTGGCCTGGGATCATCACATCACCCTCTCTCTAACACCTTCCATGGTTCCCCATTGCCTTTAGGATAAAGCACAACATCATTATCATCGCCTGCCAGGCCCTCCTGTGGGATGGGGTCTGCCTACTTTTCTAGGCTTGCCCTCGCCTCTCACAGATTCTAGGCTCCTCCATCTTCTCGGCTTAGACTTTCCACCAACTCCCCTCTCTCCTGGCTGACTTCTGCCCATTCATCAGACTTGGCCTTACATGCCTGTCCCACTCGGGAAGGCCTGCCCAGGTCATACACACCAGGTCAGGCCCACTCTGCATTCCCACCACTCCCCAAACTCTCCTTGACCCCCCAGGCATACCCCAGCTCTCATCGCTTGAGCCACATACACCTGCGTGCTCCTCCCTTCCCCCTCTGCAGCCTCAGTCCCAGAGCAGATGGTGTGATAAACACCTGTGAATGAAACATGGAGGAATGAAGTGCTTGGCAGACCTCGGCAGGCTGGAGACCTCAGAGGCAGGAAGAGCAAGGTGGTGAGGCTGCTGGGCTGCCCTGCAGGTGGTACTAAGACAGGACTCTCAGAGCAGGGCCAGTGGTCAGAGCCCGGAACACAGGCTAGAGTTTGGACTTTATCGGGTTAGTGATTTGGAGTTCTGGGCTTGAGGCCAGAAGGCATGGTTTAAGAAGGTAAGGCTGTCCTCAAAGCCATAGGGAAAGACGGGTAGGTCTGGGGAAAGCCACCTACGGGTCTCTGGATACAGTGGACACAATGGAAATGGGGTAGACACATGGTCATGTTTCAGCCTGGGAATCTGGCCTGATTTCACACAGTGTCAGGTCACTGGGCCTCGGCCTTCACATACTCACTGATCAGATCTCCTCAACAACCCCAGGAGGCAGCGACTGCTGTGGGCCCCACTGCACAGATGGGGAAACTGAGGTTCAGAGAGGTGGAGTGACCTGCCCTGAGTCACACAGGGACTCTCTATCCCTGCCTTAATTGTCACTGTGTATATTGCATCACGCTCAGAGGTCAGGGGGATCTGGACCTATACTGTCCAATATGTTCGTCCTTAGCCACCTGTGGCGATTTAAATTTTAAATTTAAATTAAATGGTGTTTAAAATCCAGTTCCATGGGGCACCTGGTGGCTCAGTTGTTAAGCATCTGTCTTCGGCTCAGGTCATGATTCCAGGGTCCTGAGTTCGAGCCCCGCATTGGGCTCCCTGCTCGGTGGGAAGCCTGTTTCTCCCTCTCCCACTCCCCTTGCTTGTGTTCCCTCTCTCGCTGTGTCTCTCTCTCTGTCAAATAAATAAATAAATAAAACTTAAAAAAAAATTCAGTTCCATAAATAAATAAATAAAATAAAAATAATAAAATAAAAATCAGTTCCTCAGTCACACTAGCCACATTTTAAGTGCTCAATAGCCACATGTAGCTGGTGGTCATCATATTGGATAGTGCAGATATGGAACATTTCCACCACTGCAGAAAGTTCTATTAATAATGCCGGTCTAGACCGTGAAGGTGGACACGTCCTCAAACACCATTTAATTCAATACTCTTATTTAACGGATAAAGAGAGATCAGGGACTGGTTCAAAGTCACACAGTGAGTCAGTGATAGGGGTGGAACTCAAAACCTGGGCTCCCAACTCCCAGCCTGGGCTCTCTCCCCTGAAGGACATTGACTCCTGTCTCTTAGCTGGGGCTTCATAAGGGGCTTCTGTGAGGCAAAAAGACATTATAAACAAAGTCTAAAGACAGTTGATTAAGTGGAAGTAATACTTTAATGTTGAAGTATAACAGAGGTTAATATCCATAATATGTAATAAGCTATCACAAATAAATAACAAAAAGATGACTACTCCGAATGGAAAAAAAGGACAAGGATAGGCCAGGCAATTTACGGAAGAAATGAAAATTGCCAAAAAGAGTCTGGTGAAAGAAATGTACAGTAGTATAGCTTTTTTTTTTTTTTGGTCAAACAGATTGGTAAAGATGGAGAAAATGTGGGAATGGGTGCTATCTTGTACTCTTGGTGGGAGTATAAATGGATCCAACCTTTTTGGAAGGCTGTTTGGCCACATTTTTCTTTTTTCTTTTTTTTTTTTTATTTGAGAGAGAGAGAGAATGAGAGAGAGCACGTGAGAGGGAGGAAGGTCAGAGGGAGAAACAGACTCACTGCCGAGCAGGGAGCCCGATGCGGGACTTGATCCAGGGACTCCAGGATCATGACCTGAGCCGAAGGCAGTCGCTTAACCAACTGAGCCACCCAGGCGCCCTCTTTTTTTTTTTAATTTTTTTTTTTAAGATTTTATTTATTTATTTGACACAGAGAGAGCACACGTAGGTAGAGCGGCAGGCAGAGGGAGAGGGAGAAGCAGGCTCCTTGCTGAGCAGGGAGCCCGATGTGGGGCTCGATTCCAGGACCCTGGGATCATGACCTGAGCTGAAGGTAGAAGCTTAACCGACTGAGCCACCCAGGTGCCCCTGGCCACATTTTTCAACAGTAAATATGTAAATTCTCTTTGAATCAGTAATCCCTGGGCTAGAACCCAAGGCCGCCTGACTCTGGGTCTCGTGTCCTGAACCATGACTTCTCTCCATGAGTGATGGTCAGGCTTAGGTTGGAAAGGGCAGAATCACTGGTCAATGGGGAGACTTGTGGACTTGGCTGTGGGAGGTTTAAGCAGGATGCATCTCCGTGGGCAAGTTCTTTGGAGCCTTTATCTTCTTGTGTGACTGGCTCTGATATTAGCGAGGGGCGCAGCACCAATCAATACGCGCTTGGTCAGCTGCTGTGGTGGCTCAGCTACCATTCCAGTTCTGCAAATAATCGGAGCCCAGTCACCGGTGAATCAGCACCGACCGCCCTTGGCAAGCAAGGCTGGGAAGGCGGCTTGGCGTGGCACTCTGCGCTGCGTGTCAGGTGACAGAGAGCAGGCCAGCTGGGCAGCTGCCCGGAGGGTGATTTGGGCAAGTGACATTCTCCACCCCACTTCAGTTTCCCCTTTCTTGCCCTGTCTCTTTTCCTTTCTTTTCTTTTCTCCTCTCTTCTCTCCTCCCTCCCTCCCAGCCTCCCTTCCAGTGAGTGCCAGGTCTGCACCACTTATTGTGACAGCAAACAGAAGCAGAACTCTTGTTTTGTCTGCACACGGATGTCTGGTAACTTGGGGGCACAGAGCAGGGAAAGAGAATTGTGCCTGACATGGGGGGATGGAGTGGGAGAAGATGCTTGAGCTGAAGCTTGACACTTGGTAGGTGTCACCAGGTGGGCAGGGGACAAGGCCAGAATCTTGGGCCAGGGCTGTAGCGGCCTGAGGGAGGCGGGCAGTGAGAGGCTGAGCGGTTCCAGAGCATCTTGAGTGCCAGGCTAAGGGCCTTTGATTTTATCCAGAGGGTGATGGAGAAATGTGGCAAGGCTTTTGTTTGTAATATCCTTATAATGACATACTACTAAATTACAAAATAAATTCATCATATTACAAAAAACAAACAATACCCCAAATACCCATTAAAATAAAGGAAAAATTTCCCTCTAAACTCTCTCCCCAGATGGAAGCCTCTGGTAACAGTTTAGGGTGTAGTCTTCAAGATTCTTTCCTATGCATACATAAATGTATCCATTCTTCTAGACAAAAATAAGCTCGCTCTTTATATACTGGTCTGTGACCTGATTTGCCACAGCAGGCTGGACATTTCCCACCTTGGCACACACACATCTCCTACAGCCTTCTCAGCAGCCATGTGGCATCTCATCGATGACACTTGCCCTCATTTGACAAATACTGACTGAACTCCGTTGTGTACCAGGCACTGTTCTGGGTGCCGAAGATGGAGCAGAGAACAAAATGCAGTTTTGCCCTCAAGGCTTCCCTCTTCCTATTGCCAGACATCAGATGCTTCAATATTTTTGTATAACATGAGAGTGCAGGGACCATCTTGCATATGTACCTTTGCATGCATGCGTGAGTGCTGCTATTGGGTAATTTACTTTAAAAGGAATTGTGCTCTGGGCGCCTGGGTGGCTCAGTCGTTAAGCGTCTGCCTTCAGCTCGGGTCATGATCTCAGGGTCCTGAGATCGAGCCCCACGTTGGGCTCCCTGCTCGGTGGGAAGCCTGCTTCTCCCTCTCCCACTCCCCCTGCTTGTGTTCCCTCTCTCGCTGTGTCTCTCTCTGTCAAATAAAATATTTAAAAAATAATAATAATAATAAAAATAAAAGGAACTGTGCTCTGGGCGCCTGCGTGGCTCAGTCAGTTAAGCGGCCGACCCTTGATTTTGGCTCAGGTCATGATCTCAGGGTCCTGGGGTTGAGCCCTGCATTGGGCTCCACGCTCAGCAGGGAGTCTGCTTGAGGATCAGTCTCTCTCTCTCCCTCTGCCCCTCCCCCTGCTCACATACCTGTGCATGGGTGCGTGCACTCTCTCTCAAATAAATAAATCTTTTTTTAAAAAAGGAATTATGCAGGGTGCCTGGGTGGCTCAGTTGGGGCAACTGCCTTCAGCTCAGGTCATGATCCTGGAGTCCCGGGATCGAGTCCCGCATCGGGCTCCCTGTTCAGCAGGGAGTCTGCTTCTCCCTCTGACCCTCCCCCCTCTCATGCTCTCTCTATCTCATTCTCTCTCTCAAATAAATAAATAAAACCTTTAAAAAAAAAAAAGGAATTATGCAAATTGAATTTTGGTAGTTCCTGGCAACACTGAGGAGTTTTAGAGTAGGAGGTGATGTGGTTATATCTACAGTTACCCACCCACCTGTCCATCCACCCATCTATCCATTTACCCAGCCATCCATGCACACGTGCATATATACACACATACATCATGTGTGCATCTGGGCATCTGTCCCTTGGGCAGTCATTTATGGAGTGTCTATTGTGTGGCGGGCCCTGAAATGGACATCCAGACACCATGGGTGAGGTGTCGGACCCTGTGAAGCTCGTGCTCTAATGGGGGAGAGAGAGAGGTAAACAGTATCACGAGAGTTTGTCCAGGGCCAGACAAGGGTGAGGATTGTCTCAGGCCTCCCAGTTTCTGCAGCTGTGATTCTATTCTCGAGGCTGCAGTCCCACTAAATTCCTCTGTTCCCTCTACTCCTTCCCCACACCTATTCCAGTGCCTGTGCTCACTTACGCCCCGACTTCAGGAGCCAGGTGGCATCCAGTCAAATTCAGAACCCTGGGGATATTCAAAAAGCTCTACTTGAGAAACTACTACGTTGCTCAGGAAGTGCTGAGCTCTTCCTCTGCCACGTGTCCCCCTCCCCTTCCCAGTGCTCTGGCTCCACGCTAGTCTGAGCTACCAGTCTCCTGTTGGCACGGCTGTATTAGCCCCCTCACCTGTCTGCCTGGCCTTGTTCTTGCCCACTGGTAACCAATCCATTCTCCACATCGCCAGAAAGGACTTTGAAAGAGGAATTTTGGATCTTGTCACTAACCTGCTTACATCCTCCGGGGGTGTCCCTTTGGGGGGATCTAAACTCCTTGGGGTGGCTCAGTCGTTAAGTGTCTGCCTTTGGCTCAGGTCATGATCCCAGGGTCCTGGGATCGAGCCCCGCATCGGGCTCCCTGCTCAGCGGGAAGCCTGCTTCTCCCTCTCCCACTCCCCCTGCTTGTGTTCCCTCTCTTGTTGTGTGTCTCTCTCTCTCTGTCAAATAAATAAATAAAATCTTTAAACAAAACAAAACAAAACAAAAACAACGTCCTCCCAAGCTCACAGAGCCTATGTCAGCAGGCTCCTGCCTGACCCCATGCCTCTCTCAGCTCCTCCTACCCACTCCCCTCCAGTCACACACAGTTCTCCAAACACGCCAGTCCCTGCCTCTGCCCCCAGAGCTTCCTATGCTTGGGTCCTCCTTATTATTGTTTTGTTTTAAAGACTTTTTTAAAAATTTATTTGTCAGAGAGAGAGAGAGCACGAGCGCACAAGCAGGGGGAGCGGCAGGCAGAGGAAGAGGTAGACCCCCCACTGAGCAAGGAGCCCGATGCGGGACTCGATCCCAGGACCCTAAGATCACGACCTGAGCCGAAGGCAGATGCTTAACCGACTGAGCCACCTAGGGGTCCCAAGGGTCCTCCTTATTATGTAGGTCTGGGCTGAGATAATCCCTCACGCAGCCCAGGAACCCCAATCCAATCATCCTCTCTCACATTTCCCTGGATTTCCCTCTCCAGACCACTTGTCTGAATTATCTTGTTAGGCACTGCTTTCTTTACGTCTGCTCCGGGCCTCAAGCAGGTAGGACAGGCTATGCTTGGGAATTTGGGAGTGCTGGAGAAGTGTGGACATGCTGGCCTGGAGCTCTGTTCTAACCACTCGCTCAGATCTCCGGCCTAAGCCATTTGCAGGTGTGGCCTCTTGAAGTCTTCACAACATTCTGAAAAGGTTGGTATTGTTTCTTTCTTTCTTTCTTTTTTTTTTAATTTTTAAGTAAGCTCTATGCCCAGTGTGGGGCTTGAACTCATGGCTCTGAGATCAAGAATCTCATGCTCTACCGACTGAGCCAGCCAGCGCCCCAGGTTGGTATTCTTATTCCCCTTTTACAGGTGAAAAACTATGACTCAGAGATTTAAAAAAAAAAAAAAAAGTTTACGGTGTATCCTTCCAGATTCCTTTCTACGCATGCAAAGTACACCCAAAGCTTGTGTGACACAGGTGGTCAGTGTTGAGTCAGCTGGATTTTGAATCCTTCTCTGATGGCTTCAGAGCAAGTGGTCTTAGCCATATCACACTGACCCCCCTCTCTATGTGGAGTCCCCAAGCCTCAGTGTCCCAAACCAAGGCCAAACTGCCAATGTGCAGCAGAGCCAGGATTCTAACACGGGGTTTATCTCACCCCAAATGGAGCATCCTGAACTGGCACCAGGCTCTCTCCCTTCTCCAGGCACCATCTGGGAAATGAGGAAAGGGAAACTTCCTGGGCTCCCAGCCCTGAGGCTACAGAGAGATAAATATCCGACCGAGCTAAGTCTGGTGGCCAGGCCCACCCTGCTTCCTGTTAGAGCAGTTTGGGGTTACTCGTGGTCATAGCTGAGGAGCCAGCCAGGCCTTGAGACCTCCTTGGCTGGTCCTCTCCTCTGAAATCCCCTCCTGGGGTCAGGTGGGCCTGGGCCCTTCCTCTGTGGAGCAGGCCCAGCTAGGATGAGTGAGGAGAACACACCCCACAGAGTAGGTAGCATAGCTTAGCCCTCTAGTGCCTGTGCTCCAAGTTCAAGACCCCATTCCAATGATCTAAACTCTCTAGGCCTCAGGTACCCTAGCTATACATGGGGGTACATAATAGCAGTGGGAGCTGCTCTTACCATTTTTCACCTATCTGGCTTAATTGTGTTTTCTAAATTATGGGACCAACTGGAGGGAAGTAGAGGTCATCACCTCATTTTATGGCTGGGAGGCAGAAAGAAATTAGAAATCTGAGCCCTCAGTTACATGTCTGGACCTAACTCAGCCCCAAGTCCAATCCATTTCTGTCTCTCAAATGCCTCTCAAATCCATCCTCTTTGCTTTGTCTCAGCTCAGAGGTTCTGCCTTCATCATTTCTTGCCTGGATGCACAAGGTCCCTCAGCCCTGTTCCCCATATTCTCTCCTCCACACTACAGGCTGCCAGAGCCAGCTTCTTACAACAAAAAACAAATCTGGGTCATCCTCCTGTTCAAAATGTGTGAGTGGCTCCCCTCCTTACTCTGCTCTACAAGACTGTGTAAGATCCAACCACTACTGGCCTTCCAGCTCTTGCCCCCTGCCTCTCTCGAATCTCAATGCAGCCAGATGGAAGTACTCATGGCTTCTGTGGGTACCACATTCTCTGTCCTCCAGGCCTCTAGAGGCTCCCTCTGCATGGCCCCTGCCTAACTCAGGGCATGATGCATCCTGCCTCTAGCGAGCCTCTCCAGTCGCTGTCACAGTCCTCATCTACCAGATTTGTTGCTGCCTGTGTCCCTGTCTGCTCCTTCCTCCACCTGATCTTGGGCTTAGATGGAGGCTGGAGAGGGGAGGGCCACCAGGAACTCACTGCTGGGTCCGAGCCTGGTTTCAAGCAGACTGCCCCTTAACATTTGGGGACTGAATGAATGAACTACAGTGTGTCCAGGGTCTGGGAGGTACGAAGCTCTGGAAGCGGTCTCTGTACCCAGGGCAGTTAATGTAGTCAGAGAGACTAGCAATAACTAGCTAAGAAGCTAACCGACAACAAAAGGCTTGGAAAGCAGCTTGGGGGAGAAGCTGGGTCTAGCACAGGTTGCGTGAACTGCTCCAAGTCACTCCCTCGGCGAAGCCTTTGCAGACACTTCCTTCTCAGTGCTCAGAACTAGAGATTCCCAGGCGGAAGACCTGCTTGGTCTAGTTCTGGCCACCTCTCTGGGTCTTTTTGGAAAAATGGGACTCACTGCCTCTGGGCCTGATTTAGTGGCTAACCCAAGTCTGGGGGTACACTGGAGGGCCGTTATAGCCAGTGTTCATATTGTTTCTTCTCTTCATTGTTTCTTTTCTTCTGCTCGCGCCCTCCTCCTTGCCGGACCAGCCCGGGCTTCCCGCCCCGCGACCTCCCACTGCCTTCTCGGGGCCCCTCTCCCTTTCCCTCCGCTCCGCCCCGACCGAGGAGGCGGGTCCAGCCGCGCGACACACCAATCCAAGCGTCCTGAGCCCCCTCTGCCTCTCGCGAGTCCCGCCCCACGCCGCCGTCCGCCAATCGCGCTCCGCGCCTGCCCCGCCAGGCCGCCCAATTGCAGGCAGGCTGGGCCGCCGGCGCCCCGCCCCTCCCGCGCTCGGCGGCGGCTCCGCGGGCGGCCGCGCTGGGCCTCAGCATTCTCCCAGCGGCGCCGCGTAGCGTCGGGCTCGGGCGGCTGCGTCCGGCGCGCAGGGGGCGGCGCTGCTGCTCGCGGGGTGCTGGGCAGAGGCGGCGAGCGAGGCGGGTGCCACCGGCCGGCCGGAAAGGCGCCTTAGCTCCGCCGGGGCCCGCGGCGCGGGACCCAGGACTGAAGAGGAGGCGGCGCCCCGACTGCCCGCGCCCGGTGCCCGCCCGGAGGGGGCCGTGGCCGGCCGTTCCCGGCCCGGACTGTCCTCGCCGCGCCTCCCGGAGAGGCCCCCCAGAGCTCCCGGTCGCCCCCTGGGGGTGCCCTCAGCCGCCCCGGACTCACCTGCGCGGGCCGCCGGGCACCCAGGTGCGGGGGCGTGTGCGCGGCTAGGGCGCCTCCCCCGGCCGCCAGCGGGGCGGGGGCGGGGTCGCCCGCCGCCCTCGGCCTCACCGGTCCGCCAGCCGCGCCCGGTAGCGCGGCGAGAGCTCCCCGGTGACCGCGGTGCGGGATGTTGCCTGCCAGCCCGGCCGCTCGCGCGCCCTCCGCCACCCCTGCCCCTGCCTCCTGGGCCATGCCCCGCTGTTTACATGCCGGTGAAGCCCCCGGCCACTCCGAGCCGCTCCGAGCCCCGGCTCCCCGACGGTGAAGCCAGCCGGCCCGCGAACTGGACTGGTCGCTCAGACCTGGGCCCTCCGGACTTAGATCCCCGCCTGCTCGGCCGCCTTCGCCACCATCTGGGCGGGATCCGGCTCTGATGTTTTGAGGAGGGGGTGTGGTGTAGGGAAAGGAATCCTGGGGATTTCTGGCTTCCCCCCCTTTTTTGGCCTTCGGGGCTTCAGACTCAGGGAACTCGCTCATGGCTTTCTTGATGAAGAAGAAGAAATTCAAATTCCAAACCACTTTCACCCTGGAGGAGCTGACTGCGGTCCCCTTCGTGAACGGAGTCCTCTTCTGCAAGGTCCGGCTGCTGGATGGCGGGGATTTTGTCAGCCTGTCGTCAAGGTAGGAGCTGGGGTTGTCGCGCCTGCGGGCGGGGGGCGGGGGGGGGAGGATGAGTTAGATCTAGCCACTTGGCACGTGGAAGCGCCCCTGTGGGCCCAGAGAGTCCTGGGGATTATGTGTGTCTGGGGCAGGTTTGCACAAGGCAGGGCTGAGTGATCTGGGAGGTCTGGGCCTGAGGAAACTGGCAGGGTGCTGGGCTGCAGGTGACCAGCTGGATAGGTGGGGGTTCGTTCTTTCAGGCCCCTCGTGGGGCCTTGCACACATGCCCATTCCTCAGACTTGCACAAAGAGCCCACCAGCGTTTGTGCCTGGAGGGGCTGAGACGGGGAGGAGTATTCCTGGCCACCTTGCACCCAGCTGGCCGCTTGGGCTGTCATATGATTTAGAGCCTGGGCCAGCCACAGGTTCCCAGGCACCCCCGGCCTGGCTGGAGGGAGGTGGCTGGATTTTGGCCTGCCCAGCCCTCTCTGAGTGTCCGTCCCCTTCTGGCTGTGGCTGGGCTGCTTTGCATTGCAAATGCCCTTGTCAAGGAGGCTGCCACCCTCTCTGAAAGAGGCTCAGTCCAGTTTGGTTTATGGATTCTTCCCCATCCTGCAGGTCCAGCTGTCCAGCTCATTGCCGAGGGTGACTGAGTTCCTGAGCTGCACCCGCTGACTGTGCCCACCTGGGGTCACATGGTTGGGGCTTGCTGGAGGGAGAGTGTCTTGGAGTCTGACAGATGGGGGTTCAAGTCCTAGCTCTGTCACTTTCTGGGCCCAATACAGGTCTCTGTCAGAGTTGTGGAGAAGTTTCAGTAGATAGAATGCAGTACAGGGCCTCGCCCAGTGCCTAGGACATGCTGGTTCCCTTCCCTGGTCTGTCCCTTTGCTCCTCAGGCCTCCTTGTGGGCCCAGTTAGCTGGAGCTGCCTCACAGTTCTGAGTTGGAGAAACTGAGGCCCAGAAAGAGGAGGTAAGTGGCTCTCCAGGAACCTCACAGGAGGCAGTTGTCAACAGAACTTGGCCTATTTGGAGACCTGTTGGATGAATCTGGTGGTCTGGGAGGACGCCGGCAAGGGGGTGGGGGGTAGGTGGGCATACAGCCTAACCCAGATTTAGGAATCTCTGGTGCAGACAGGGTGGGGTGCCTTTTCTCTGCACTTGGGCCCACTCAGGCCTGGAGGCTCCCCAGTCTGCCGGGAACTGCTTATCTGAGGAATTCAGAGAAAGGCTGCCCTTTGCTGTGGGGGCTGGTGGCAGTCCTCCGTTGCCTGGGAAGGCTGCGATCCCGAGCCCATGGCCACCCACAGAGCTGCCCAAGGTTTTGGGGAAAGGTTGTGCTCAGAGCTAGGGTCTGGAGTCAGCCACTCACTGACTGGATGACCTTGGGCAAGTTACCTAACCTCTTGGATTCCAAGAACCAGCGACTGTTGGTGAGGTGCTTCCCATTTTACTAGCACTTCTTCCTTAATTCCTGGACTATGCCATGGAGTGGGGTGGAGGTGGCGGGGGGGGGGGGAACTGTAGGATTATTATCCCCATTTTACAGAGGGGAAAACTGAGGCTCAGGGAGGGAGTGATTTGCATGAGCTAATACAGCAGAGCCCAGATTCCCTCAGGGTGTGCTTTTAACCACTATCCTGTTCCACCTTTGAGCCTTCGTTTCCTTGTCTGTGAAATGGGAGAAGTCATACCTGCCCCTAGAGTTGTGAGGAGAATGGATAACGGCTGTGCCACGTCTGACTCAGGCAAATTGTGCAGCAGTTGTGGTTACTATGGCAGAGGGGTCCAGGCCCCAGGCCTCCCACTTCTTGGAGGGACCAGTCAGAGTCAGCAGAGGGCCCACACGTGAGCTAGGGGTGGAACAGGGTCTTAGATCCCACTGAGGAATCCGTATCTAGCCCCAGACTGAGGCCTCCTCCCAGGCACGGGGGCCACTGTCACCCTACCTGTCAGCCTTTCCATTGCCCTAAACCTGCCCCCTCATCTGGGAAAGTCTGGAAAGTTCCAGGTTTCGGCCCACAGTGGATTTCACCTTTGCCTCCCCTTCTTCCCTCCTGGCAAGGGGCCATGGATTCCCTGAACCCAGCTGAGCTCAAACAGCCTTTCCCAGCCCTCATCCTGGTTGAAACCTGACAGGGTTGTGGAGGGAGGAGCTGATATTGAGCCCCCAAGGCTGGGCACTTAGTGGGCTCTGGGTACCTGTCAGCTGCTGGGCAGGTGTGGCTGGAGGGAGCACACAGGGACATTGGGACCTGAGGCTGCTTTAGAGCTGCTTTGGCTTTTGCCCAGGAGATAGGGGTTCCTGGGCTCCTACCTCCTCCACGCCCATCCCGCCCATCCTGTTCTGCAGCCTGGGAGCCTCGCCTCACAGCCCACCCCTCCAGATGGCCAAGGCCCCGTTGTTTTGGAGTTGGGGTAGGGTCAGGGGTGATGACACCTGCTTAGACCTTGGGCCCAGAGCCAGTAGCATACTCTTCCCAACCCCAGGGATCCCTGGGACGGCCCAGAGACTGCTGGTGGCCACATGGGTGTTGTCTGAGTAAAGCAGGCCTGAGGCCCCACCCCTGCAGCACCCGCCTTCCTAGCTGGAGTGTTTCCCTGTGTTGGGTGCCATGGCAACAGCCGGGTACACAGCTCCAGCCTGACCCAATTTGAGCAGGTAGAACAGGTGGTATATCGCGCTGTTCCCCAGCCTCATCTTTCTGAGGCCTCCTTACAAACCATAATCCTCACAGCTACCGTGTTCCGAGGGCCCACGCTCTGTGCCAGGGTTTTGCAAGTGGTGTATCCATTAATCCTCTTGGCCCTGGGGATGGGGGATGGGGGGGGGGGCGCGCCGAAGCCAGAGAGGTGAAGCCATATGCCAGACGTCACCCAGCTGGTAATGTAATTTGGAAGATAACCTTTTTATCATTAGGGTTTAAACTGCCTTGATGTGCACTTCCTGAATGCTAGGGACCTGCCGAGCACCTCGGACTTGTGATCAGTTGAGCCCTGGAACCACTCCATGAGCCGATGAGGACACTGGGCTCAGAAGAGTTGAAGCAATGGGCCCATTTCTCTCAGCTAGGGAGTGGCAGGGCTGTGATTTAAACTGGGCAGGCCTAGCTCCAAAGTCCTGCCTTGCCTTGGTGGCAGAGGGCTGGAAGCAGCTACAGCCCCATGGGATGCCCCAGACATTTGAAGAAGGTTCTTTTTATTGGGTGGGGTGGTGCAGGAAAGTCCAGATTTGAATACTTTGGAGGCATCAGGCTAGATCCTGAGACAAAGGGGCCTTAGGGCCACAGGTGGGGGTGAAGCTGAAATCACTCCCGGGGATTTGGGGCCAGGCACAGGCTGGCCCGGGGGTACATGGCGTTTGCCAAGGTCCCTGCTTGGGGGCCCTCCAGGCACATGCATCCACATGGCATCTGGGAGGCTTTCCCAGGGGTCCTGGGAGGGAGGCAGACATCCCAGCCAAGTCTGGTGAATTGGGAGGCAGCAGGCCGGGCATTAGTCTCTCAGGGCAGGCTGGGTGCAGGCTTCCAGCTCTGAGCCAATCTATCCTTCAGGCAAGAAGAATCCCAAACATCCCAAGAGGTCTCTGTGCCCCACTGGCACGAGTCCTGTGGCCTGGCCCATGCACGTGCTGGTGGTGCCAGGGGAGGGAGTGAGAGAGAGGCGTTGATGTACCTTCTAGCAAGTCCTCTCAGGAGGAGACTGGCGGCCAGTGTGGTAGGGAGGGACTGGTGCAAATGAAGATGGGGGCTGGCCAGGCCGGACCCTTCCTGGCCTTGGGGGCCCAGCTGAGGGGCTGGGGGGCAGTGTGGCCTGGTTTGCCCATTAGGAGGATGGCTCTTGGCTGCTGAGTGGAGAAGAGGCAGGGGGGCCTGACCAGCACCCCGTAAGGGACAGTGGGAGTCGGCTGGGTGGGTTTTGCCGGCGTGGCTGCGCGGTGACAGGCAGAGGGAGAAGAGCGGGCAGCCTGGAGAGAAGGCTGGCAGGCAGAGTGCGCAGGTGGGTTTCCCGGTCCTGACGCGCCTGGCACCACACCTAGTGCTTAGTGGCTGCCAGAAGATGGAGGTTCACTGGGTGCACAGTGGCCAAATGTAGCGAGGATTTTGCTGCCCCATACTGTGCTCTAATAGTTTTTGACAGAATAAAAATCTAGACTTTTGGTTTCTTTTAGACTGGGTATCCGGCAGCAGTGCACGTGGCAGCGTTTGGCCCCAGGGGCTTTGCAGCTGCCTTCTCCGCGGGATGCCCGCTCTGGCTCCTGACCCCGCTGCACACCTCTGGATCTCCGCCACAGTCTGCCTCCCTCGTTTTCCCAGGTCCTGCCTGGTCCCTGGGGCCCCTGTGGGACGCCTTCCGCGTGCAGGCTGAGCAGACAGGCAGCCGTGCAGAGAAGTCCTGCTGGCAAGCCGCAGAGGCCACCGCAGGCAGCCAGGGGGGCACCAGGCCAGCCGCTGGGTCCCTGTGGGGTCAGACTGTGCTGCTAGTGCCCGTGGTGAAGCCTGAAGCTGCCCAGCCTGGGCCTGGCCTTGATGTCTGCTCCTTGGACCTGGCCTTTGCTGCCAGCTGGCCACACCTTTGGCAGATGCCACCCTGGCAGGTCCTGCCACCTGTCTGCCAGCCTACCAGTGGCAGAGCCCTGACCTGAGGTGATCTGGTTCTGTGGAGCCAAGGCTATTCCCTGAGGCCTGTTCCTCCCGTTGAGCTCTGTCCTGGGAGCCACTCTGGCCACAGGTTCTCAGCAGCAATGACATCGTGTGTGTGAGCGCCCTGAGTGCCCTTGAACTCTGCTTGCTCAGTGCCCGGAAGTCCCGACTCACATTCGGGAAGCCGTGCTGAGCCTTGTGACGGCTGCTAGTTGTCTGCTCTCGTGTCTCGGGAGCCTGGGGACTGTGTTTGTGCAGTCTAGTGACTGCCGTGTGGTGACCCTGCGGTCACCTGCCTGTTGCTGGGGATGGGCAGTCTAACACCGTGGCAGCCAGGGGAGGTTTATCTTCATCCTGCCAGACAGCTACGGCGAGGTTTGAGCAGGGGAGGAACGTCAGACTTGCTCAGAAAGAGACCCGGCTGGGGGCAGTGGGAGGCGTCTCTCTCCATTATCCAACTTGTCTGGCAAGTGCTTCTGGTCGTGGGCACACCAGGCCAGCCCCCATGGCTTCAGATGTGCTCTGTGACCTGAAGTCTGTCATCCCCTGGGCCTCTGGCTCTCCGTAGGTCACACTAGCCAGTGGTGGCCTTGGTGAGACCTGAAACTGCGCATTATGTGCCTGCTAGTGGTGTCTGTTCAGGGCTGTGCTTGCAAACCCTTGGTCTCTACTCTGAGCCTCCTTTGGCACCTTGGGCTTGGAATAGCTCTCACATGCAGGCTTGGAGCCGCCGACCCCTGACCCTGCCCAGATGTCAACCGAGAGCCGCCAGCCAGCAGCCCCCTCCAGCCAACTTGGTTCAGCAGTTGGGAGGAGGCAGCTCTGTTGGAGGACTCGCTGCCTAGTTGGTCAGGCTGGTGCCCTGCCCCGGCCATAGGACTGGGAAGGACGTTCCCTCCTGCTTCTTGCTCCCTGTGTGACTTTGGGCAAGGAACTTAGTCCCTTAGATCCTACCAAGGGGGGCTGGTGGTGCTTGCCTTGCAGTGTCCTTGGGAGGACACAGTGAGATAATGCCTGTCAAACGTCCAGCGTGGCTTCTGGGACATGCTAGAAGCACAGTACACACTGCAGTCCATCCTCCCGTCCCGGCGCTGAGTCACAGCGGTAGGCTGGGTGGCGCACCTCAGCTCCCCCCGACCCCCCACCTGTCCCATGGCAGCTGGTACTTCTCTGTGGGCCAGGACCGACTCTGGGGTGCTGTCCTTCTCTCCCGTGATTCTGTGGGGTGCTGTGGGGAGAGGGCATTTTCCCCACGGGGCTCTCTGCCCTTCAGAGGGGTGGGAATGGGCCAGGAGCACACTTATTGTCTAAGGGGACTGTTACCTTGCTGGAGCACAGGGTCCCCAGTGGGTCTCTGTGCTTTTTTTGCCCCCACTGCTTTGAACCTGCCCCACCTTGGCGTGCTTGGCCCTGAGCCAGTGCAGTCTGGGGCACTCTCCCCAGGAGGGCCTGGGCTGGGGGTGGGGGAGTGAGGTCTGCCTCTCCACAGCCAGCTTTAGGACCCACTCTGACAGGCCGACAGTAGCCCCCCCACTCGAGGTGGAGGGACCCAGTGTCAGACTCTGCTGGGGACAGGGGGGTGGAAGCCAGGGGCCCCTCAGTGGGTGGGAGGCCCCTGCCTCTCCTGGTGCTCCCCTTGCTTGCACCACACCTTACTCTTCTGGTTGTTTGCTTCTGCAGTTACCTCGACCTCAAGCTCCCTTCCCCCACTGCTTCACTTGGCTAAACTCCTGCTCAGCCCAAGAGTTGCCTCCTCTGGGAAGACTTCCCTGGACTCTTTTGCCCTCTCTACCCACTGTGGGCCCTCATGTCAGGACACTACAGTCTCTGTCCCTGCCTCTTAGCTCCTTCCCCAGACCGTGGGCAGGAGTGGCCTCCGTTGCATCTTAGTCCTGGGGCTTCTGCTGCCGGTTGGTGGTGGCACGGGGCTGGGACTTCTCTGCCCTGGCACTGAACCAGTGTGGGCACTGGTGGTGCTGGATCGTGTGCCGGATGGTGTGCTGGCCACAGCCAGCTGCCTGGGTCCGGCCCCTCCCCACCCTGGGGCCAGAGGTATCAGTCCGTGTCAGGAGCAGCCCTCACCCGCGCACCAGGCAGCTGGGCACCGCTGTGGGCTCAGAGGCCGTGACTGAGAGGCAGCTGGGGGCACCGATGGCTTGTGTGGGGTGGACCCTCTGTGGGAGGTGGGGATGCTCCTGGTGGGATGGGGAGGAGGAGGGGGCTGGGGCTCACCCCGGGCTCTGCTGTTGGGCCTTGGCAGCTGCTCGCTGGCTCTCTGACAGTGGCCAGAGGCCTTGTCCTCTCAGCCTTGGCTTCTTCCTCCATCAGATGGTGTGGGGGTGCTCATGTGAGGGTGGGAGGGGTACCTGTTCAGCACAGGGCCTCACACCTGGCAGCTGAAAGCAGACCAGACTTGCTGAGCGGGGAGAAAGTGCATAGCGCAGTGCTGGGGAGCGTTCTGGGGAAGGCAGGCAGGGCATCCTCTCCTGCCACCACTTCCTCTCTGAGAGCAGACATGCGGGGGCAGAGCACACCTGCGGCTCCCAGGCCCGCAGGGGACAATTTCCTGAACACCTTCCGTGTAGGGGGCCTGTGGTGGCTCCTGGGGGCAAAGCCCTGCCATCACAGGACCCCTCCCCAGGAAGCAGTGCTGGGTTTGGTCCCAGTGAGGAGTGGGCAGGTGGTGGGGAGAAGAGCACCCTGGGGCAGAGGGAGGGCAAGGGCGAGAGGGGCTGAGCAGGGAGGAGCCCAGCGGCCCCAGGGGGCCTGGAGTGGCAGGAGGCCATGGGGAGGGGTTTGGACCTTTTGGAGGGGGGAGCCCCAGAAGGGTCAAATTTGTATTTTAGGACCACCAAGGGCAGCCATGGGGTTGTCTCCTTGGGGCTCCAGTTTGCAGAAGGGGAGGTGGCTGTCAGCTGTCATCATGGAATGGTTCCAAACAGGCTCGAGCCTCCTCTGCAGTGGGAATGAACAAGCCACTGCTACTCACAACCAGGACGGGCGTCACAAACAACGTGAAGGGAAGGAAGCAGATGAGCATGCTGTGTGATGTTGTTGATATAAAGTTCAAAAGCAATCTGATTCAAAAAACCCACCCTAATATGAGTCAGGATGATGGTATCTCTGTTGGGGTGGCAGTCATGCCTGCAAGGGGCTTCTGGGGCCTGTCCTGCTTCTGAGGGGCTGGTTATGGGTTCTGAGAATCTGTGAGCTGAACACTGACAACGTGTGCACACGTGTGTATCAGCAACAGCCGTGAGACATCCGACGTCTCTGGGAGTGCTGGGCACCTCTAGACAAAAATGAGGCGCTTCCTTGGCTGCCTGGAAGTCTGGAGGAGGTCCTGTCTTCCCAGGGTCTTGCTGGTGGGGCAGTGTGAACCGTCCTGACCTGATAAGCGTCGCTCCTGTTTAGGAGGCTGTAACTCATCTTGGCAGCTGCCAACCGTCTTCTCCGGCAGCAGATTTTCCTTCTGCTGCTTGCGAAAACCCCAGCAGGGGCTGCTGGCCTGTGGGGCTTGGCAGTTCAGAGGGAGGATGGGCTCCTGAGGCTGCCAGACTGGAGATCTCTCTGAGCCGTGCTTTCCTCATCTGTGGAATGGGGTGGTAAACTGCTTGGTGTTTGGATTAAGTGGATTAACACCGGTTATGTACCCACCGTAGCCCCCGGCACAGAGTAAGTGCTCAGCGACGGCTAGCAGTGATTGGTATTAATCCAGGACAGTTACTGGAGGGAACCCAGGGGCAGGAGCAGAAGGGAAAGGTCCATGTTCCTCTGTCTCTCCTTTCAATTGTTTCTCTTCTCTCTTCCTGCGGTTCACCCAGTCAGCAAACATTTGTGATGAGAGCCAGGCTGCTGCCCTGGCCTTGCATTGGGCACTGGGCCCAGCAATGACCAAGACAGCCATGGTCCCTGACCTGGGGCTCATGAGCAGGGGGAGGAGGGGAGGGGAGGAAGCGGGGTATACACCATTAGCTGCATCCGCTCTCAGAGTTCTGAGCACCATGGCGGAGGGGAGGCATTGGCTTCTCCCACCTGCTCTGGCCCTGACCCCTCTCTTTGGGAGTGACTGACTGGGTACTCTCCCTGAATGCCAAGAGAAAGCTCCAGCACCTCCTAAAGGTTTTGAGTTGGCTAAAGAGGAATCACATGGACCTGAATGAGAATGGCCACATGCATTTTGGATGCAGACAAGACAGGCCCTGGCTTATTCTGGATGTATCTCCAGGGTCCTCCTTGGGCCTGGCTCAGTGTAGTAAATGCTCAGTTAATATGTGTGGCATGAGTGAATGATGGAGGCAGTGATTGGCCCAGGGTCTGCCTGAGTCTGTAGGAGAATCAGGCATGGAGGAGGAGGTAGAGATTGGTGAGTCAGGGCCTCATGGTCCCACCTGACCCTGAGCCCTTTGTCCTGCGGTTGGAATCTTGGGGAGATGCTGAAGATGGCTGGAAAAACACATCTGAGTCTGTGAGGAGATGTGACTCTGAATGAGCGGTCTCTGAGTATCCCTCAGTCACCTCAGAAGACCAGGGAGCCATGTGGGGGGCAGTGGGAACATCTGGGGACAGATCAGAGGTGGCAGGAACCCTTGACCCCTTGGACTGTACAGAGAGCCAGAGGACGTGGCGCAACCATAGCTGGAAGGCCCCTTTCCTGGAGAGGGAAGAGCTTTGTAAGAAAGCCTGTAGCAGCCCTTGTTGGGAGCAGGGCTGTGCAGGTCACTAATTTAATCAGACACTTCCTGAGTACCTACTGTGTGCCAGGTGCCATCCTCAGGACTCAGAAGCAGCAGTGAGCGAGACAAGGGCCCTGCCTCTAGGAGCTCCACGCTCTGAGACACGGGAGCCTTGTTCTTTTCTCGCCATACCTAAGACCCAGGCCCAGAAAAGGAAGTGATTTGTCTAGCTGCAGTAGTTGGGGGAAGAGTGCTTTCTGGAAAGGCCTAATGGGGTTGGGGAGGGGCTCAGAGGATAGGGACATCACCCTGACTCGCTTAAGACCAGCCATTCAAGGAACAGGGCTCTGAGGATGGGATTCACTCCCGCCTGTCTCTGCTTCCTTGGATGATTCAAATGCCACCCAGATGTGAGTCAGCCAGGAGCGGCCCAGGCAGGCCTGCCTGGGATAGCCCAGCCAGGTTCAAGGCTGGGGGAAACATTCAGATATGTGGTCTTGGGGTGGGGAAGGGAGGGCTTCATTAGGGGCCTGGCGTGCCTGGCTTCCCACTGGACCATCTGAGTTACTTCTGATGGTTGCAGCCACATCCTCCATTCAACGTGAGTGCCCTCTGGGGGTGGGCTCCTGAGGTAGGGCTTGGGAGGACAGATCAGCACCTCATGTATGACCAATGGACTTCTTGCGAGTTTGCTCATCTGTGAAGTAGGCGGTGGTCATGCCTACAGAGTTAATGCCTGATGTATGGGCCAGGATGCCTAGGAAACAGGAGCCCCGCTGGGACACACTGGGTACTGGGGGCATCTTTGTCCAGGTGCATGGGATTGGACCAGCACTTGGTCAAAGCTAGAAGTTTACTTTGGATCCTTTCAATGGCCTGCTCTCCTCTCGGGCTATACGAGCAAGAGGGAGTGGCCCGTTGTTGTCAACTGAGAAGAGCATCCACAGGCCTCCCCTGGGTGGTGGGGAAGCCTCGTCCGTGGCCTGACTGGGTACGGAAGGCCGAGCAGGGAGGCGATGTTAAATGGGGAAGCCGGCACCTGCCTACTGTGGGTTTTCTGATCCAGCTCAAGCTTTGGGCTGGTGAGTGGCAGGATTCAAACTCAGCTGCATCTGACTCCAGAATCCTTACTCCTGACCCTGATGCTTCCCCACCAAGCCTGAGTGATTGGTTGGCCCCCTACTCCTTTTTCTTTTCTTTTTTTTTCTTTTAAAGATTTTATTTATTTATTTGAGAGAGAGAATGAGATAGAGAGAGCATGAGAGGGGGGAGGGTCAGAGAGAGAAGCAGACTCCCTGCTGAGCAGGGAGCCCGATGTGGGACTCCATCCCGGGACTCCAGGATCATGACCTGAGCCGAAGGCAGTCGCTTAACCAACTGAGCCACCCAGGCGCTCCCTACTCCTTTTTCAATCTGGAGTTGCTGCAGCCCCCAGTGGACTGTCCACTCTGTACTTCCACGGGTCACTCGCTGATGCCAGGAGCAGGGGAGCAGAGACGGGGTCTTGGGCGGCTGGTGACACCGCCCCCCCAGCACTCCCATGTCAGCACAGAGTGGCCGGCTTCTAGGAACCGACTGCTGCCTCATCCTGTTGCAGGAGGAGTGGTGGCTGTGTCAGAGCTGCAGCAAGCTGCTTCCCTCGCGCGCGGCCCTGAATTCCTGGCAGGAGCCAGATGCTGCTGGGCTGCCACGTTGGCCACGTCGCTGGGATGGAAGCTCTTACCGCTCCACAGCCCCTGGATGGACGCCTTGGCTGGTCCCCGGGGTGGGCCCCTCCCTAGGCGGCTGTACTCTCTTCTCTTCGGGGAAGCACAGGCAGATGTTGTCGATTTAAATTGTTTCCTTATTAGACTTGCCTCTCCTGGCCTGGGCTGGGTTTCATCAGCCCAGAACCTTGGCTGCATCGCTGCGACCGACTGCTCGCTCCGCCAGGAACCCAGCCAAGGACTGGAGATCATGGAGTGGGCGTGGCTGAGGAGGCACTGGCTGGGCTCTGTGACAGCCCCCTTGCCCCCCAGGGCTGCTGGACCAGCTGGGAGGGACTTAGGTGATGCAGCCTCGCTCTGGTTACCTGTCATTGTAGGGGCCGGATGGGAAGAATCCCGGGACCAGCCCTCTCAGGAACCCAGGAGCACAGCTGGGGCTGGGAGGTCCCTGGGGTCCCCCTCAGTGCTCCTGGGTATGCCCCTCTTTTAGCTGGGGGCCCACCTCCTGCATCAGAATCCCAGGTGAGCTTGTTTAAGAAGTTTGGCCCATGGGGCATCTGGGTGGCTCAGTCGGTTAAGCGTCCTACTCTGATTTCGTGCTCAGGATGCCCCCCAGTACCCCCAGAATTTCCATCTCCAAATGTCAGTAGCACTAAGGTTGAGAGAGACACCCTGCGCTGTAGTCTAGTTCTGGCAGCGCCTGGGAATCTGTGTGATGAGCCAAGGGTTTTTCAGTGTTCCCTCGAGTCTGAGAAGCCCTGTTCTGCCGGGCCTTGCTTGTGGCCATGACTGAGCTGCTCCCGGCCGGACCGGGGCTCCGTGCTGGGCAGTGGTGGTAACGAGACCGGCGTGCAGACGAGGCCATTCGGCTGGGAGGGTGAAGTGCAGACGTGGGTGTGGGGTCGCGCTGGAGCCCGTTCCAGGGGCTGCCCCACTAACACCCTGGGTTCCCTTCTCCTAACTTTCTGTTCCTCTGATGACTGCGGGCCATGCTGCGTCTTCACTCCGACTCCAGGGAGAGGCACCAAATGGCCTGTTTGGTCCCTGTCTGCAGGGACCCTGTGGATGTGGCAGCCTGTGGCCAGGAGGTGGCTCCCACTTGCACTGACCCCTTGTCACCTGAGTGATGGAGACCCTGGGGGTGCTAAGGCTCTGGGATCTTATTGCACTTTCCGGGTGGTGATGCTGGTCTGGGCCAGGCACTGGGGATGTGGCAGTGGGCTGACCTTGGGGAACCATGGACTCTGGGGTGGCTGCTGCCGGGGATCCTGAATTTCTGACCAGCCTCTCAATGTGAGAGGCTGAGGATGGTGGCTCACGTCAACCTGACCTGCCACCCTTCACAGGCTCTTCGGTTGCTGGGGCCTGGGAAGAAGCATTTCCCTTCTCCCAAGTGCCCACTTACCTTCCTGCTTTTGAGGGGAACTGACACGGGGAAGAAGTGAAGATGTGGCCTTGGTGTCAGGTCAGCATCCAACCCTGTTCTGTGACTTGGGGCCTATCCTGTCTTCTCTAGATCTCAGTTTCTTCATCTGTAAAATGGGAATGATAATGGCACACATCTCATAGGATTGTGGTAGAATTCAGTTGGTCATATATATGAAACATGTATCCTATAGCACGAGCTCAATGAATAGGACCCGCTTTTACTATTGATTAATTAAAGATGAGCCTGGGGGGCAGGGAAGGTGGTCTAGAGTGAGAGTCCCACTCTTCAGCTCTGTCCTGGGCTCTAGGGAGACAGTGGTGACAGAGGAGATGCCGTATTCATCTGTGGGGCTCCAGCGGTGGCCAACTGCCTTCCTTGGTCTCTGACACACGGCAAAGCAGATACTAGGAAGACGTGGCCACACACACTGTGTTGGCAGAATTCTCTGTGTTCCCCATCCAGCTGAGCAGGAGGGAGAAACCAGACACAGCACCACGGAGTTATCCTGACAGCCTCAGGTGATGGGCAGTGATGAAGAAGTCAGGGCTCCCTGAGATGGACCTCCTGGGGTCACTCGCCAGCCTGATCCACCCCCCCCCCGGGCCTTCTCTCACCTCTTCCTGGGCCCCACCTCCTTCCCTCGGGGTCTTCTTGGGCTGTTCCCATTGCCTGGGACATCCCATCTGATCTGTCCCTGGCCAGCCTCACCCTGAGGTCCCAGCTCTGGTGTCACTGCCCAGACCAGGTCAGGCCCCTGTCTGCACTCTCGGAGGCTGGTGGCAGTTATCAGTCACTTGTGAAGTGTCTGTCTCCCCCACGCAACTGGGGCCTACTCCGGGAAGTCTGCCCCTGCCGTGTCCCCACACCCACCTGGGCCCCGTGCCAAGCCAGCACCCACAGTAAGTCTCTGTGGATGCGTAATAGAGGCCTTGGTTGGGATTTGGGGCCAGGGACGCTCTGAGGGAGTTCCGCTGGCCTGAGGACATCAGCCTCCTGTGGTGTTGCTCTGCCCTATTTTAGGACAACCCAGAAATAACTGAATTCTGCTGCTGGGCTGGCCACAGTGGGCTGTGGTGGGTGGAGGGCTCGCCCTGTCTCTCTGGGGTTCGGACGTCTAATTGTGTATCTTAAAGCTAAAAACAAAACTCCCCTGAAAACGTAGTCTCTGTAATTACCTCTCCCTGGCAGCATGGAGCTGGGGACTCATGCCCGAAACCCCAGGCTGGGGCGCCCTGAGGTCCTCATCACCATTTTCTGGGGGTGGTGCCTGGTCCTGCGGGAGGGGGAGTCTGGGCCCAGGCCTTGAATCAGGGCGATGAGGGGCCACACCCCCTTTTGCTTTTGACCAGCCCTTCTAACCTCACACCCTTTACTCATTTTTCAGTTTAAATTTCGATTATAGAAATGATTCTTGGTGGGCGCCTGGGTGGCTCAGTTGGTTAGGCGACTGCCTTCGGCTCAGGTCATGATCCTGGAGTCCCGGGATCAAGTCCCGCATCGGGCTCCCTGCTCAGCGGGGAGCCTGCTTCTCCCTCTGACCCTCCCCCCTCTCATGTGCTCTCTCTCTCCTCTCATCCTCTCTCTCAAATAAATAAATAAAATCTTTAAAAAAAAAAAAAAAAAAAAGAAATGATTCTTGGACAGAAATGAAGATGGCCCTGGTGTCCCTCATCACCCTAGCCAGGCCTGCTGTGAGCTCCCTCCTTCCTTTGACCATTGTCCCCTCATGCCAGCGTGCCGATGAACAAGCCCCTCGCCTGGGAGCCCGGGCTCCAGGGTTCTGGATGCCTCCTCTCTGGGCTTGGCTACGTCATCTTTACGGTTCTGCTTTCCATCCTGGCCTGAGCCACATCGGCAGGGCGAACCGTGGGGACACCCAGTCCTGTGTTTTCTTAACAAACGTCTTATTTATGATTTTTCTTCATAGATGCTCATTGGTTTTAATTCTTTGACACTTCCTCTCTTCCTAAGACAGGCGCTCACTGTGCCTCCTGTCATTGCAGATGGACGTGAAGGCTGAGGGTGCCCAGGCAGGCCGGGTCGCTGTCCCCTGGGCCCACGGTCCATCGAGGTCACAGTGGTGTGAGGTGGCACTTGGCTTTCAGGGTCCTAGTCACCCTTCAGGTGGGCATGGGGCCGCTGCTATTCCTGGGGGTCGTTCCCCACAGTGGCTTTGTGGCCTCAGACCTCACGGCAACGCTGAGCCCTCCCAGAGTTCATTTCTCCCCGAGCTGCGCTTTTGAAAGAAGCCATATTGGTAGTTCCAGTTCAGAAGGAAAAGAAAAGGACACAATTCCCCTCCCCTCGTCTCTTCTGTGCTCCCCTACCTACCTGTGCACCCATGGGCGCCCATGATTGCTCGCACCGCTCCACGGTTTGGAAGCTGGGCGCCGAGATCCCCTCTCTGGCCTCCCTCCCAGCACCCACGCCCCTCGCTTACTCAGCTCTGGCCACGCTGGCCTCCTGGTGCTTCAGTAAGCTGTCAGGCCTCTCTGGGGTGGCTGGCCCTCCTGCCCGGGCTGCTTCTCTCCCCGGGCGTGGGTCACTGCCTCACCTGCTTCAGCTCTTTACTCAGATGTCCCCTTCCCTGGTCCCCGTCCCTCACACTCTCCCCACCTGGGCCCTGCCTGCCGCCTCGCCTGGTTCCTTTTTCCTCCATGGCACTTAACTGCCATGTGATGTGTGTTTGCCTCATTTTGTCGGTCTCCTGCCCGCGGCCAGACTTAGCCCCCCGAAGGCAGGAATTTCAGTTTTGTTCACTATTTATATCCCCAGGGCCTTCAGCAGTACCTGGCAGCTAAGTGCTTACTAAAAGGTTCACAGTGAATCAAGCTCCTGAGATTAAACCTGGCCTGGCCAGCTCCCACTCGGGCTCACGGCCTCCTGCTTGCCATCCTTATTCCTGCCCTTTTTATGAACACCCCTCCCCTGCCCCAGAGCCTGAGTTCCTCTCCCTCCATTGCCCCTGTCCTGAGCCTGGTGGGACTCCCTCTCTCCAGGGCCAGGTCCTGGCTGTGTCATCTCTGGTTCTGTGACCTGGGCTCCAGACTGGCCCCTGCTCGTCACAGATCTGCTGCTGGGAGTGAGTTGGCCTCTCTGAGCCTCACCTTCGCCACCTGCGAAGCGGGTATGGTGACACCCACCTTTCAGTGTTGAGGAGTGCCAGGTGGCACACAGTAGGCCTTCGGGAAAGGGCTGCTGCTGGGGCATTTATTTTACCCTTGCTGTGACCTCCTGGGCTGGACCGGGGTGGGGCTGTGAGCCTCGTCCCGTGGGAGTGGTGGCATTTAATCGTGTGTGTTTAGAGCCCTGTGGAAACAACGGGGAGGCTCAACGCTGATCCCGTGAGCCCTGCCCCGGCCCATCTTCCTGTGGAGGGAGAGGAAGGTCCCTGTTACCTGAGCCTGGGAGGGCAACGGGTGGCCCCACCTGGCAGGCCCACAGGAACCTGGAGAGGGCCTCAGGCTTCCTGGCCCGCGTTCCCAGGGCGGACTCACAAAGGGGAAGGGAGAGAGCTTTCAATCCCAGACACTAATCCTAATTCCTCTGGGTGTTTCGACACGCCCAACACTGTGAGCTTCCTCCTCAGGTCTCCAGCAACTGCTTCCAAGTCCTGGGCTGAGCTGAGTGGAGGGGGTGGGTGGAGATCCGAGGGCCCGTGTGGGAGCCATGGCTACCCCCCAGGTCCCCCGTTTAGGCTTGGGCCTCTGGCTACTCGGGAAATGTTTCTGCTCTTTTTGGCCTTCCACCCACCTACTCTGGGGTTGCTCTCTGCCTCTGCCTCCAGCCAATGTGGCAAGACAGAACCACCATCAGAGTACAATTCAAAGACCTCACTGTGGCCCTTGAGGTCGCGCATGACACCTAACCCCCTTCACCCTCCCCAGCCACATCCCCTCTGCTTTCCTCCCCAGTCCAATTCAGCCACTTGCTCCATGCCACTTTTCCATTTGCCAAGCATGTTTCTACCTCAGGGCCTTTGCATTTGCTGTTCATGCATCTGGACAGCTCTCCCCAGTCTTCATGTCTTCGCTCTGCATGCTGGCCCTGCTCAGATATCACTGCCTTCGGCGTTCCCCAGCCATCTGCTTGAAGTAGCAGCCCTCATCTTTTCTCAGCAGTCCTGACCCACCTTCCCCTCTCTTTTCTCCGTGTTTCTCTCTTTACCTCACCTATCATGTTGTTTGGTCTTTCACCTGTTCAAAGCGTGCACTTCAGTGGTTTTTAGTCAATGCACAGAGTTGTGCAGCCGTCGACGCCGTCCCTTTTAGAACATTTTCATCACCCCGAAGAGACCCCATACCCGAGACCCCATACCCGTTAGCAGTCACTCCGCATTTCCTCCTGACTCCCCCAGCCCCTGGCAGTCACTAGTCTTTCTGTCTCTTAGGGATTTGCCCATTCTGGACATTTCCTATAAGTGGGATCACACAATACGTAGTTCTTTGTGACTGGCTTCTCTCACTTAGCATTTTCCAAGCTTGAGCCACATTTTAGCGGATATCAGGGCTTCGTTTCTTTTGACTGCTGAATCATACATACCCCGTCGTGTATGGAGGCATTCACCGGTTGGTGGACATTCAAGTTGCTTTCACTTTTTGGCTATTACGAAGACTGTGGACATAACGTTTCATTTCTCTTGGATATACACCTAGGAGTAGCATTGCTGAGTCCTAAGGTAACTCTGTGTTAAACCTTTCTGGGCAGTGCCCAGACGATTTCCCAGAGTGGCCACACCGCCTTATGCCCTGACCAGCAGCGTGAGGGCTCCAATTTCCACTCGCCAGCTTCTGTTATGATCAGTCTTGATTATAGCCTTCCTAGTGCATGCAAAATGGTCACTCATTATAGTTTTGATTTGTGTTTCCCTGATGGCTAATGATGCTGAGCATCTTCTCCTGTGCTTACTGGCCACTTGTGTATCTTCTTTGGAGAGATGTGTGTTCAGATCATTTGCCCATTTTTAAATTGGGTTGTCTTTTACCGGTCAGTTCTAAGTGCCCTTTATATATTGTTAGCAACAAGTCCCTTGTTATATGTAGGGTCTGCAAATATTTTCCTTCATTCTGTGGGCTGTCTTCTCCCTCTCTTGATGGTGTTCTGTGAGTCACAAAAAAGGTTAATTTTTATAAAGTTCAGTATTTCTATTTTTTCCTTTGTCACCTATTCTTTTGGCATCATACCTGAGAAACTGTTGTCTAATCCCAGAGCACAGAGTTATCCTGTATTTTTTTCTAAGAATTTTGTAATTTTAGCTCTTATACTTAGGTCTTTGATCCCTGTTGAGTTAGTTACAGTATACTGTATGAGAAATGGGTCCTCCTTCATTCTTTTGCATGTGAATATCTCATTGTCCTAGCAACTTTTGTTAAAAATACCTTCTCCCCTCCCTTCCCCCCATGCTTTTGAAAATCTATCGACCATAAATGTGAAGGTTTCTTTCTGAACTCTTAATTCCATTCCAGTGATCTATGTGTCTGTCCTTATGCCGAAACCATCCTTCCTCGATTATGGTAGCTTTGTAGAAGTTTTGTAGTCAAAGACATGTGAATCCTTTATGTTCTCTTCTACTTTTTCTAGATGCTTTGACTATTCTGGACCCTTAAATTTCCAAGGTTTAGAATCAATGTATCAAATTTCTACAAAGAAGCCAGCCGAGATTGTGTTGAATTTTTAGATCAATTTGGGAGTATTGTCCTACCAGCGTTAGATCTTTGGAAACATGACTGTGGGATGGGTTGTCTTTCCATTTACTTAGATCTTCTTTAATTTTTTTCGGTAATGTTTCCTAGTTTTCCAGAATATATATTTTGTACTTCATTTGTTAAATGTAATCCTGCTTATTTTATTCTTTTTGATGCTGTTGTGAATGGAATTATTTCCTTCATTTGATTGTGGATGTTCACTAGGATACAGAAATAATTGATTTTTGTATATTGCTCGTGTATCCTGAAACCTTGCCAAACTCTTGTAGTCTGATAGTTTTGAGTGGCTTCTTTGTGATTTTCTACATACAAGATCAGAGTATCTGCCAGGAGAGAGAATTCTAGTTCTCCCCTTCCACTGCTTTTTCTTGTTTGCCTGACCTCATTTTTCTCCTCCCACCACAGTGTAAGTTGGTCACTGCTAGGGTCCCTGGGCATAGAACAGGGGTGGCACGTGTTTGAATGAATGGATGGACCCAGCAAGGTTGGGTCCGGTGATGCTCCCAGCCCAGGGCTGCAGCTCCTCCCGTGACACCTGATCCTGACAGGGTCCCTGTCCCTCTCTGCCGGTGGTTGGGCACTCTTCTTCCTCCCCCTCATCTCTAGCCCTCACATTTTCTGCTTGTCCTCAGTCTTGGGGCTGCAGGGAGTTGCTGGAGTCCCCCGTGTCTTCATCAAACGAGACACGTCTTTTTTTTTTTTTTTAAAGATTTTATTTATTTATTTGACAGAGAGAGACAGCGAGAGAGGGAACACAAGCAGGGGGAATGGGAGAGGGAGAAGCAGGCTTCCCGCGGAGCAGGGAGCCTGATGCGGGGCTCGATCCCAGGACCCTGGGATCACGACCCAAGACGAAGGCAGACGCTTAACGACTGAGCCACCCAGGTGCCCCAGGACAAGACACATCTTGCAGACCTCCCCAGGCCAGGCCCTTCGCGGGGCTTGCGGATGCTCCCAGGTGCCCACGAATGAGTGGGTGGTGTTCCTGTTTTACCCATGAGGGTGGAGAGGTCAAGCCCTGGTTGAGTCATTCAGTGATGTGAGGGCTGTGAGCCCAGGTCTGCCTGACTCGTGTCCTGTTGGCCCTTGTCACGGCCCTGGCAGGATGTGGGAGAAGCCTCGTGTGGAGCCGGGAGGGGGCTCCTCATAGTGGCTCGACTCAGGGGAGGCGAGGCCAGGGAACCCAAAAGTATATTTGTTCCTCACCCATGCTGTTTCCTCTGCCTGGTACTGTCTCCCCCACTGGCTACGCCCCTCTCTTCATTCCCATTTGAGCTTAAATGTCACCTCCCTGCGGCCAGTCACCTACTCTGACTCACCCTTTGCCTCCACCCTCTCCTGGTGACACTGAGTCATCCCTGGGGTAACTGTCAGTGTCGATCTGTGAATAAATCCCCTGCAGAGCGCTGTGCCTGGCTCGTACTTGGCACTCGGAGACGTGGGTGCGTGTCTCAGGGACATGGCAGGGCACCGCTGGCCCGGAAACCCCGGTGGGTTCTGCCTGCCAGGCTTTTCCAGGCTCTGTGGCCCGTGAACCAAGGTGATGGCTGAACGCTTTGACTGTAGTTGGCTAGTCCTGGGATCAAATCCTGCATCGTCAGTCACCGGGGATGTGGTGGTCTGGGGGCCTGTTGGAGAGAGAGGTTGCTGTCTGAGGCTGTGTGAGAAGCAGATGATGCCCCATTTGTGCTGACCCTCTCCCCTCAGGCCCCAGTCTGGCAGTTAACCTGTGATCCTGGGGTCCCCTTCCTCAGCTGTCCAACGCGCCATTCCTGTTAGATGGGATGATGGGGCAGCAGATACCGTCTCTCACGCCGCCCCTTCCCTTCCGTGGCCACCCCTTCCTGAGCACGGGCTCTGCCAGGCGGGCTGTGGGGGGACAGGGAGCTGCGCAGGGCCATGGAATTTGTCACTGCCATCCCAGATCCTGCTGAGCAGCTGCGAGAGGCTGGGTGAGTGCTCCCCGAGGCTCCACTCACTCCCAGGGCACAAAGCATTTCCCTGTTAAGAGGGTGCTGAATTTTTCAGTGTGGTAATCCCCCCCACCCCGGCGCAGAAAGAACTTGGGCTGAAGACCAGCTCCCCACTTAGGAAGCTGAGGACCCCAAGTTGGTGTCTCAGGCTGGTATGGTGAGAGTGAAGTGTGTGGCACTGGGAACCCACTGCTCGGGTTCAAGTCCCTGTTCTGCTGTGCGTGCGGTGGGCCTCTGGCCAGGGTCTTAGCCTCAGCTCCCGGGGTCTGTGAATGTGGGATTGTCCTAATGGTAGTAGCTGTCCCAGACAGTTGCTGGAAGGATTGGCGTGATCGTGGGTCTCTGGCCCTTGGAGCAGCACCACTAAAGTGCCGGGAGTGCTGTCTGGCACAGGGGAAGCGTGATACGAGCCTTAGACGCTGTTATTGTTACTGTTAACATTGTTGTTGTTGTTAGTGGTAAAGAAAGGGTCTCTGCAGCCAGGCAGCCCTGAGCGGAAGGCCAGCTGTTTCCTAAGGGGGTGACACCAGGCAGTTTACCTCGCTTTTCATCTGTAAAATGGGCTCTGGGGCCAGTTTGAGAAGACTGTTGTGAGGGTCGATTGACTGGCCAGAGGTCAGGGAGGTAATGGCAGAGGAAGGAGCCCCCCAAAGCCACAGAACAAGGGGAGGGGGCAGCGCTGGAAGCAGAGGCAAGGAGTAGCCTCCCCTCTGCTTGACCTCACCCCTACCTTGTGTTTTTTCATTTTTTATTACTTTTGGGGGGGGGGTTTATAACACTTACACAAGCATGTCCTTTTTATGAAAATACAGTCACTTTGTGATACAAAGTAAAAACAAGAGCTCTGCTGCTCCTCCTATCCCCTCCCTAAAGGCCGGTCCTGTCCCTGATACCTATGTTGACCTGCCTGCTTGTGTTCACCTGTCTGTCTGCCCTGCAGGGAGGAGGTGCAGGAGAACTGCGTGCGGTGGCGGAAGAGGTTCACCTTCGTGTGTAAGATGAGCGCCAACCCGGCCACCGGCCTGCTGGACCCCTGCATCTTCCGCGTGTCGGTGCGCAAGGTGAGGCTGGGCTTCGGGGCTGGGGCTGGGGGCTGCGGGCCCAAGGCCAACGCGGGGGTGTGAGGCCACTGATCCAGTGGCTTTAGCCCCATCTCCTGACCCATCCCCTCCAGAGGGCAAGGAGTGAGTCACTCTGCTCCTTGGCTTGACTTACCCCCAGTAGTCAGATTCGGGGTGGGGGGAGTGCTGTGGATGCATGAGGTCCCTTGGATTCCCTAGTCACACTGCGGCTTCTGTCTGTCTCTCTGCAGGAGCTGAAAGGCGGGAAGGCTTATTCCAAGGTGAGTGGGGCTGTGAAGGGATAGTGGGATACAATAGGCATGAGAGAAGAGCTTCAGCCCCGTTTCTGCACCAAGTAGGAGACACTCAGCTCTGCAGGAGATGTATTCTTTCTCAGAAATATCTTTACTGATAGGCTTTGCACTTAATACAAAGCTACCATATGCTTGTTGTAACACAAATGGTACAGAAGTTCAGAGTGAGGGATGCCGGGGTGGCTCAGTCGTTAAGCGTCTGCCTTCGGCTCGGGTCATGATCCCAGGGTCCTGGGATTGAGTCCCGCATCGGGCTCCCTGCTCAGTGGGGAGTCTGCTTCTCCCTCTCTCTCCCCCGCCACTTGTGTTCTTTCTCTCGCTGTGTCTCTCTCTCTGTCAAATAAATAAATACAATATTAAAAAAAAAAAAAAAGTTCAGAATGAGAAGTGCAGTTTCCATGCCTCTCCTCTGCAGACTTCCTCCCCAGACCCCATCCTTGGATTTGTTAAGGTCTTCCCGGAACTTTTAAGAAAAAGAAAATTATGACACGTACACACAGAGCTGCGCGTCAAACCCATTCGCATGCGGTTTAGAGGAATGGAAAATGAGCACCCGTGTGTGGACTTGTGTGCACGCAGACAGTCGGATTTTTACATCCACAAAAGGGACTTGTTCTGAACAGATTCTGCAGCGTGGTTTTCACTTGCCAGTACACCGTGGGCACGTTTTCACAGATTTCCTTTTGCTTTCTAACCATGGCAGTGCCCCCCTGTGCTGCTGGGTGGTGGGTGCCCAGCCAGTCCTGTGCTGTGGCCCATCTGTGTTGTTGCCATCTGCTCGGCACTCACGGGGACCAGCAGGAGAAGGCGGCTCTGCAGGGGTGGCACTGGCTCTGAATAAGCCCGCTCTGCCCTAGACCCCCTTCTTGGTGGGGACTCACAGCCCACCCTCCATGGCCCTAGGGAGGCGGCCTGGCGGCAGGCGGTGGGCTTAGCCCGTCCGGAGGGGAAATGCCTTTGCCTCACCTCGCCCTGCGTGGAAGGCGTGTCCCTTCCCACTGACCGGAGCTCAGGAAGCTCGGTGTTCTGGGCTGTCCGCTCTGCCCCAGCCTGGGCTCTGGTGGCCCTCTCCAGAAACAGAGGGCAGGGTGGCTAGAACTGGGCTGTGGAAGGTGCCGCCAGAGTGGGAAATTTCTCCTCCCATGAAGTCACATGGGCATGGATAGCTGCAGCCCCCACCTCCACCCAGCGGGCACTTACTAGGCTCCCAGCACGTGTCAGCCCTGCAGGCCCTTCCCTTCTGTCCTGTGATCAAACGCCCTTGACAGGCCCTGCTCCCATTCTTCAGGGAAGGAAGCTGGGGCCCAGAGGGGCAGCTAGACTGGATGCTGGTTGGGCCTCGTCTTGGGCCTGGCTCTGCTGGCTGGGCTGCCTGGGGCCCTGGGCAAGTCACTTACCCCCCGGAACCTTCGTTCTCTTCCCTGCCAAATGGGGGTCCCTCTGACTCGATGGCAGGGCTGGGATTCAAACCTGCCAAGTCTCTGATTCTGGCTTGTGTGCCCCTAAACTCTGCAGTAGAGATTTGCACGTAGTAGGTGCTCAAATGCCACCTGTTGGTTTGGTTGTTCCCCAAGACCCTAATCCCAGCACCCCCCCACCTTAACTCAGTCTCCCCCCAGGTCTGGAGACCTGGCTTCTTTCGAAGGCTTTCCCAGATCCTACATCCTGTTCTCGAATGTGCTCCCACTTACCCCCGCATCCCTGGCGCCTCCCTCTGTTTCCGGGAGGCAGCCAGGTGTTCCCGCCAGCCCCTCACTCCAACCTCCGTGAGGGACTCCTGCCCGCCCCCACCCCCATACCAAGTTCCCACGGGCCTTCCCTCCCCGCTGCCTGCTGGCCTGGCGGCTCCCACAGCACAGCCTTGTGTCCCAGGGAACAATGCCTCTGTGTCACAGACAACAATGTCCTTTCATCTCCGGCGCTGCCCCAGTGCACGCTGGGACGTGGCACAAAGGGCGCTTTGTGCGGCTCAGGGATGTGAGCTCCAGACCAGCCTCTGTCCTTGGGTGCCATTATGCAACACTCAGTCTGGGCTGTGGGGCGGGCCCAGGGGATCTGCCTGCCCCTGCCCCCCCCCCAAGTTAACCCTTATGCTGCCCGCTGGATGCCCACACCCCCTGCAGCCTCCCACACTCTCTTCTGTCCCTCTCAGCTGGGCTTCGCCGACTTGAACCTGGCCGAATTCGCAGGCTCAGGCTCCACAGTGCGCTGCTACCTGCTAGAGGGATATGACACGAAGAACACTCGTCAGGACAACTCCATCCTCAAGGTACCAGGGCCCTGTCACCTCTCTGCCCCCTCCCACCAAGGGGCAGGGGGCCAACCTGCTCCTCATCAGAGTCCCCTGGAGGGTTGTGAAAAATACAGGTTCCCAGGGGCGCCTGGGTGGCTCAGTTGGTTAAGCGACTGCCTTCGGCTCAGGTCATGATCCTGGAGTCCCAGGATTGAGTCCCGCATTGGGCTCCCTGCTCAGCAGGGGGTCTGCTTCTCTCTCTGACCCTCCTCCCTCTCATGCTCTCTCTCTCTCTCTCAGTAAATACAGATAAAAAAAAAAAATCTTAAAAAAAAAAAAATCCAGGTTCCCATCCCAGACACTGGGAAGATGTGGTCCCAGGGTCAGGAAACCACCCTCAGAAGCCTGGCTCTGCCACTGGCCTCAGTTTCCCCATCTTTAATCTGGGATCAGGGGTGGATCCCAGCAGTCTCTATAAGGGTTTGATGAAATGAGCATCCCTGAGCGCTCGCCACCTCTCATCTCATGATGCCTGACAACAGCCCCATGGGGCGTCTGTTCTTGGTCCCAGTTTTGCATGGGAGGGGGTTGAGGCACAGAGGTTAGACAGATCATCTGCCTGAGGTCACAGGCAGAGCTGACACTTGACCCCCAGCTGTTCAACTCCACGGTCCAGCTCCCAGCCATTGCCCCATGTGACATGAGGCTGCCTGGGCTTGCAGTGGAGGATCAGTGAGTGGAAGAACCTGTTGTCCCTTGACCCGGGCAAACTGAGGGTGGCTGTTCCTAGAGCCCAGCTGCGTGCAGCCTTCCAGTGGCCAGGGCAGCTCCCTCCCTCCAGGCAGCTGGCTCTCGGCCCTCTTAGGACGGAGGTATCTGGGCATCCGCTGCTGCCAGCACACCTCTCTTCCCTGTCCCCCACCCTTCCACCTGGCTGAGAAAACAGTCTTGTCCTAACCACACCTCTACAAGCTGACCCAGCGGGAGCGTCTTGTGCCTGAAGCAGAGCCAGGCAGCAGGTGACGGATGGGGGCTCTGCAGCCTCCTGGACCCTTCATAGAGGGAACCAGAGACATCCAAAAAGGTCCAGGCTAATTTTGGTGGGGGCTAGGGCCTTTCGGTCTCACCCCAGTGGCCCTGTGTACCCCTAGGCAAATCGCGGCGTGAGGGGGATGCGGGTGGCCTCAGCTGCAAGGTCAACTTCCCCACGTCCTGTCTGCAGGGCTGTGGGCCATCGCTTCCCTTGAGTCTGTGTCTGAGTGCTGCTTCCCTCGTCTACAGCCTGGGGCCATCACCTACTTGTAGGCTGCTGTCACAGCCAAATGAAATCATTAAAAAAAAACAAAAAACCTCAGGAGGCGCCTGGCTGCTCAGTCAGTAGAACATGCGACTCTTGATCTCATGGTCATGAATTCAAGCTCCAAGGTTGGACGTAGAGTTTACTACAAAAACGGGGGCTGGGGGGCTCCTGGGTGGCTCAGTCGGTTAAGCATCAGACTCTTGGTTTCGGCTCAGGTCATGATCTCTCAGGGTCGTGGGATTGAGCCCCGTGTCAGGCTCCACCGTGGGCTTGAAGTCAGCTTGAGTTTCTCTCTCCCTCTGCCCCTTCCCTGCTCATGTACATTCTCTCTTGCTCTTTCTCTCTAAAATAAATAAATCTTAAAAAAAAAAAAAGTCTCAGCTCAGTGATCTCCATTTTTGTCAGTGGTGGCACTGGGATATGAGCATCCGTTTCCTGTCACTCCATCTCAGCCCAGACTTGGGGACCCAACCCTGCCTTGTTTGGGCCATTGCCAAAATCTCTGCTCAAGTGGATGTTGAATTTCTTTTTTTTTTTTTTAAAGATTTTTTATTTATTTATTTGAGAGAGACAGAATGAGAGAGAGCAAGCACATGAGAGGGGGGAGGGTCAGAGGGAGAAGCAGACTCCCTGCCGAGCAGGGAGCCCGATGCGGGACTCGATCCAGGGACTCCAGGATCATGACCTGAGCCGAAGGCAGTCGCTTAACCAACTGAGCCACCCAGGCGCCCAAGGATGTTGAATTTCTGATGGCTTCTTGCTTTACTTTACTCAACTAACTTTCACCACCCCCACCCTCCATGTTGGACTCTGTGCAGTCCATCTCCCATCCCCGCCCCCTGGGTTATACCTGGTGAACCCCCTCCCCACCAGGTGGGCTTTGTGAACCTCCCTCCTGCCTGCCTGCCATATGGAGCTCGTGTGCCCTCGCTCGCTCTTAGGCTGTGAGCAGGCCCTGAGGCTGGAGAGGGACTGTGGCCCCTCTCCTAGTTGCGGTTCTAGAATAACAGTAGCTAACTTCTTCTGCTTGTGCGGTGTGCTGGGCGCTGAGCCATGCAAAGCCTCATCTCCCCTAGTCCTCTCCACTATCCCAGGAGGCAGGTGTCAGGATTGGTCCTATCCTCCACCCAAGGAGACGGGCTCAGTGCATTTCAATGGCTTCCCCAGGTCCAGCAAGGGGCAGAGATGGGATCAGAGTCCAGCCCCTCGGAAGCCAGAGCAGAGGGGCCACTGGGAAGCACCTGGGCTGCAGGTGGGTGTGGTATGGCTGATTTCTCCCTCTGTGCAGGTCACCATCGGAATGCTCCTGCTCTCCGGAGACCCCTGCTTTAAGACGTGAGTGTGGGCGCAGGTTGGGAGGGTGCTACACAGGGACTCTTCCCTCCTCCGGGCTCTTGGGCTCCCCTGTCTTTGACCCCGAATGTGGGGCACCCCAGTCACACCCATCTGTCCTCCCAAGGCCACCGTCCACCGCCAAGTCCATCTCCATTCCGGGTCAGGACTCCTCCCTGCAGCTGACGCGCAAGGGCGGTGGGACCAGCGGCAGCGGCAGTGGCTCCCGGCCCCCCAAGGCGAGGCCCACCATCCTCAGCTCAGGTACCATTCCCCTCCTGCCCTCCCTGCTCCTCCCCGTGGCCCAAGGCTCATCTCCGTATCCCCAGGTCCCCAGGGGGTTGCTTGCTGAGAAGACAGGTGGTGGGATGGTGTTTACGCCCGTCCATGCCTCCACTAGGCCCACGTCTGAGCCCTTCCCACATGCTGGGCCCCAGGACCACAGCGGTGCCCTGACCTTGAGGCCCCGTCTTGCAGGAGAGACAGGAGTCAATCAGGCAGTAAATACGTCCACATCACCTACAGGTGTGACAGGAGCGGTGACAGGCATGAAGAGGTGGCACTTGAGCTGAGTCTGAGCTGTGGGGGGCAGTGCTCCTGGCAGAGGGATGTGCTGTGAGCTCTCACTCTCCCACTGGCTGCGCCGCCAGGACTGGCCGTTGTGTGTGCCCAGTCTCAGCATCCTCCCCTGACTAAGGGGACAGAAACCGTAAACCACGGCCCGGGTGGCCGTGGAGCTGAGCTGAGCACACGTGTGTGCCTTGCCTGGCACACAGTACGAACTCCATGTATTTCCCAGCGCTGGGTTTCTACTAAATTGTCATTATTATGAACGTTATAAAAAATGCAAACGTCTGAGGGTGCCTGGTGGCTCAGTCGTTAAGCGTCTGCCTTCGGCTCAAGTCATGATCCCAGGGTCCTGGGATCGAGCCTGCTTCTCCCTCCCCTACTCCTGCAGCTCATGTTCCCTCTCTTGCTGTGTCTCTCTCTGTCAAATAAATAAAATCTTAAAAATAAATGCAAACATCTGAACCCCCAGAGGAGACCTCATGGAGATTAAGATAGCAGGTGCTACAGGGGAAGACTCCAGCCTCCCCTGCCACGCTGGGTCTAGAGGTGGGGCCCCCATACTCCGTCCCTGGGGCGTGAGCTCGGCGTTGGGAGGCAGACTGCCCCCGAGCTGACGAGTCACCCTAATTTGCACCACGAGAGCAGTTAGAGAGGGCGCGGGGCCTCGGGCGTCTCAGCGGATGTTTGCGGAGTGATTCTGCCCCCAGGACGGCTGGGAGCAGTGAGGGCCCTGACCTCCCATTTTTCCTGTAGCTCAGCCAGGTAAGGCCCGGAGCTGAAAGCTGGGGGTGCCTCAGCCTGGTGACTGCTCGTAAAAACCAGGGCTTCCAAACACCACTGCTCTCTCCAGCTTCTGGGGGGGGGCGGCGAGGGACACCAGGCCACCCCAGCATAGGTGGTGTGTTCTTCTCTGAGGACGGGAATGGTTGAGCTGAGTTATTCCTATGACAAGACCTGGTGGGCCCAGAGTGGATCCCCCTGGGTCCCTTGCGCCTCCTGCTGGCGAGTGCCGGGAAGTTTGTTTCCAAGTTGGGCTCACGGGTGACTTGGGACAGGACTGTTGCCACTCCCCATTCCCCTTATTCCTTCCACTCCAGCCACACTGACCTAAACTCATTCAAGCCTCAGGCCTTTGCTTCTGCTCTTCCTGTTTGGAAGGCCCTTTTCCTGTTGCCCTCTGTGGCTGGTTCCCTCCCAAGCCTCCTGAAGGCCTCCCAGTAAGGCGACCTCCTCAGAGAAGTCTTCCCTGATCCCAGACTGGGTCAGACCCCCATCCACACTGCTCCCTGCTCTGTACTGCTCACCTCAGTTGTGGTTAATTGTGGGTCATTTTTGGTTCAACGTTCTCCCTTCCCACTGGCCTGGGACACCCCATCTCCTATTTATAGCACCCAGCGGAGTGCCCCGTGCAGAGGACGTCCTCAGATATTTGTGGAATGAACAAACCTGGGCCGCGGGGGTGGACTGCGGTGGGAGCAGGGCCTCAGGTTTTTGTCTGTTAAATGGGAAACACGGAGCGTACCCTCCCCCGGCCCCCACCTCCCACCCTCGCCGACTCCAGGCCGGCCCGCTGCTAAGCCTGCCGTCTCCCCGCTCCCCAGGGGTGCCGGAGGAGGCCGAACAGAACCTGTCCAGCCCCGAGGAGGTGTTCCACTCCGGCCACTCCCGCAACTCCAGCTATGCTAGCCAGCAGTCCAAGATCTCTGGTGAGTGCCCGCCTGGCCCCGTGCCCGTGGCCGTTCACACCCCCGCCCCCCGCCCCCCGCCCGTAACGAGCCTCCCCAAATGCCCAGCAGGCTACAGCACGGAACACTCCCGCTCCTCCAGCCTCTCAGACCTGACGCACCGCCGTAACACGTCCACTAGCAGCAGCACTTCCGGCGGCCTCAGCACGACTGTGGAGGGCCCCGAGGGCAGCGAGCGCGAGCACCGGCCCCCTGAGAAGCCCCCGCGGCCGCCACGGCCCCACCTGTCCGACCGTTCGTTCCGGTGAGCACGCCGGCCCCGTGCTCCTGGGGGCTCCCTGAACCTCTGCTCCTCTACCCGTAGCATGGGGACAGCAAGGTCCCACTCAGAGGGTTGGATGGTGATGATTCAGCCAGTGGGTGAACCTGAAGGGCACGGCCTGGGCCTGGCAGGCACACGCTGTTGTGTGTGGCTTAGGGACCTAAGTCCCCCGTTTACACGCAGTGCGGCCTCTCAGGCTAAGGTTAGGTAACCTCCCAGGGCCTCCAGGTCCTCATCCATAAAACCGGGGTCACGGCACCTGCCCTGGGGGCTGAGTGAGGGTTAAAAGAGCGCGACTGGGAATAGGTTCTCACGCGCACTCAGAGCAGCCTGAGCTGTAGGTGCTCCCCACTGTCATCCTTGTACCTGTCCCCGGCCCGACCGCTGTGACTCTGCCCTGACCCACTCCAGGCGGAAGAAGGACTCCGTGGAGAGCCACCCGACCTGGGTGGATGACACTCGGATCGACGCGGACGACATCGTGGAGAAGATCATGCAAAGCCAGGACTTTACGGACGGCAGCAACACTGAGGGTGAGCTGCCCGCGCGGGGAGGCCTGGGGGACAGTGCTACCTGCTCCGGGGCCACCCCGGCTGCCCCTGCCCCACTCAGCTTCCATCCCCGCCTGTGTCCCCACAGACAGCAATCTCCGGCTGTTCGTGAGCCGTGATGGCTCCGCCACGCTGAGCGGCATCCAGCTGGCAAACAGGTAGGGGTCGCGGTTTGGGGTTGGGTCACTAGGGTGGCCTTGGGGCACGGCGCTGAGAGCACGGTCTCGACAGACGCTGACCTGGCTTTGAATAGCAGTTCTGCCCACCACAGTGTCACCTTGGACCACTCACTTCTCTCTGAACCTCAGTTTCCCTGTCTGTCAAATGGCATGGGCCACCCTGTCTCACCTAGAAGCCTGGGGTTGGTTCCAGGGGTAACTTGAAAAGTGCCTAACACAGGGCTTGGCACACAGCGCGGGCTTCATCCGTCTTTATTTGGGACCCTGCTTTTCCCTTCCTTCTGGATCTGGGAACCCCTAAAAATGATGATGATGACTCGTTTTATTTGTTGAATAAATATTTATTGCGCACCAGCCACACACCAAGCACTGAGCTAGGTGCTGGGGATACAGCAGTGAGCAACGGATTTGTGCTTGTGTGATGTTTACCTGTGAGGGTGTGGTAGGCTGAACCTGGTGCTTCCACTCTACGGCTCGTGAGTGGGGCAGTGAGTAGAGGAGCTCCCTCTGTGCAGGGCTGTGCTGAAGCCTTTCCCCCTGTTCCCCTGGGCTGGCCAGGAAAGTGCGCATTTCACATCCAAGGGTGGGGGTGGTGGATGGAGACCTGGCTGGGCTGGGGGCGTGGGGTGAGGGGTGGGGGGAGGGGGGCAGTGGCCCCCAACCTTCCCTCTGGTGCTGCTATACTGACACCTGCTGGCCGAGGCTCGAAATTGCATCCGCCGTCTCCCCGTGGCTTCCTGGGCTGTCCCCGGGGAGGGGGGCAAGAGGAAGACAGAGGGCACCTCCTCCGAGGTCTACACACCTCTCCCTAGCCCTCTATGACAGTGAGGAAATGGGTTCAGGGGATGGAAGAAACCAGTTCAATCAGGAGCAAGGTCTTAGCAGAGCTGCACGCCGAGCCCTGAATGTCCATGATCCTGTGGGTGGGTCTCGCTTCAGCCGGGGGAAGAGCTCCCCAATGTTCTGGCCTCTTGGTAAGCTTCATCATCCCTCTGTGCCTCAGTGTCTTCATCTGTCAAACGGGGCAGGATGCAGTCTTTCCCTGCCAGGGTTGCCATGAGGATGGGTGCAGCACACCTCTATGTGTAAGCCACTCGTGCTCAGGAAGGGCTCAGGCCCAGCTCACACCAGCTCTGAGATCCAGAGGCTTCAGTACTTAACATCTGTGTTGCCCTGGGCAAGTGACTCAACTTCTCTGAGCCTGAATTTGCCCCTCTGTGAAACAGGGCCAGTTAGTTCACAGGGCCAGCTTGTGAAGTCCTTCCCAGGGCCTGCCCCACAAGAGCATCTGGGAGGACAAGCTGACCTGTTTCTCTGCTCCCCTCCCCCGCAGGGTCTCCTCTGGGGTCTATGAGCCTGTTGTGATTGAAAGCCATTGAGGAGCGGGTGTCCGGGCTGGAGAAGGGCCCTGCGTCCGCGGGCATGCAAGCCCGCAGCATTCCACGAGGGACCTTCCCCTTCGGATCGCCATCCGCGCTGCATCTCATCTGTGCCTCCTCCGTGTACTCCAGCCCCACTCCTGCCCCAAAGCATCATTCCATTGGCCTCCCATCCATCCCGGGACCCTCCTGGCCCACCAGGCCCCGGGCACCACTGTGAATATTCTCCTCTGAACCACTAGGGGGCAGGACGTGCCGGTCCATGAAGCAGGTGGACAAGACAAAGATGGCCAGGCCTGCCTTGGCTGGAGACCAATCTGGCCCCTCGGCGAGGACATGCAGCAGCACCTACATGCAGGGATGCTTGTGGCCGAGGGGCCCTTGCCCTGTGTCCCTGCTCACTCTGGGAGCTTTGGCTCAGCCATGCCCTGGCAGGGCCTTGCTCCACTGCCCCCTCGCCCTTGGGAGAGCCAGTCCTCCCCCAGAATCCTGCCACCACGGCCCTCTGACTGCTTAGTGCTTCAGCTGTTCCTTCCCTGTGTCCCGGGGGACCCGCTGGCGGCCTTCTCCTGGGAACCAAGACCTCAGACCCATCCACACTCCCGATTGAGACCCCCTTCCCCAACGAATGTTCTCCTGCTGCCCTGGCAGCCTGCACTTTGCACATGCTTGCCTCCAGCACAGCCCCACTGGCCCTGGTCTGCCTTTCCCTTGAGCCCTTCGCAAGGGTTTCCGAGCACTGCCTGCTGTGCAGTCAGCGCCTGCCCCTAGCAGCCCGGCTGGAACGTGGCACCGCCTCTCCCCCAGTTAGCTCCAGCTCAGGCCTGACGCCCATGCTGAGAAAGGTCTGAGCATTGATGGTGGCTCTCCTCTGCTCGGGGCTGGATCCTGAGCAGCTGGCTTCCTGTAGGAAGGCGCGGAAGGTGCCTCCCAAGCCCTTGGAGGTTGGCAGTCGGGCTGGGCTGGGCTTGGCAGGCAAAGGCCCCTCTCTGTCCCTGCAGGGTCGGCTAGCCCAGGCTGGGGCTGCTGCTGGAGAGGCAGGTGGGCTGAGACTGGGCCGGCCTGGAGCTGGCTTCCTGGCCAGAAAAGCCTCAGCCCTCCTCTGGAAGCATCCCTCTCTCTGGGCGAAGGAGAGGCGGGGAGCAGTCTGGCCCTGCCCCCGCCCCTCACTAAAGCCTCTGCTGTCTGCCACGCCCCCTCCCCTGTCTTCCTTACTTGCTTGAAGATGGGTTCTGGCTGCCCACCAGTCCCTGGACAGACTTCCTGCCACTCTGAAGTTTCACTCGTTTTGTGTGAACCCAGCAGGCTGGTGTTTACTTAGTCCTGTACCTTTTTTTTTTTTTTTTTTTTTTAATTTCCCCTTCTTTTCTTTCCTTCCCTTTTTTTTTTTTTTTAATTTCACAGTTTGGGTATTTTCTCCTCCCCCAGGTGAGGGGAGGTGGTTGTGTTCTCTGCCCTACCTGCTGGCTGGGTCCCAGCAGGGCTGGGGATCTGGATACTGGTTCTATCCCTGGTAGGGGTGCGGGTGCCAGTGGGGTGTCCTCCCTGAGGCTGGGGGGGCTCCTTGCTGTTATGCTCCAGCTGGCAAGAGTTGGAGCCTTTGTCTTGGAACCTCCTGGCCTTGGGAGCAGAGCATTTCTAGGATTCTTTGTTGTTGTTTTTAATCCCCTAACTCTTAGAAAATGAATGTGAGGAGCTGCCTGCTGAGACAGGACAGAGCATTTGCTGGCTGGAGAAGGCTCTGGTTAGCCCTGCAGGTCTCTTCCTGCTCCGCAGACACCTGGCACTTTAAAAGGGAGCTGGCTGTGCTGTCTCCAGATGAAGGGAACCCCAGAAGTTGGGAGAGCACTCTCCTTCCCTTCTGTGTCTGCATGACCTCAGCCCAGTGGGGAAGTACATTCAGGGTGTATTTGGGATCTGGCTCAAAGTTCTGGGCTTCAGGTATAAAACAACTAGCTCTGGTGCTGTTGGGGAGTCCCCCAAACCAGGAACCCTAGCCCCACCCAAGGCGAGGTCTGGGCTTGACGGTCGCCCCAGAAGGACACAGAGCCTGCCACAGCCTCCCCTGCCAGGCCCTAGGCCAGGGTACTTAGACTGAGAATTTGGCCACATCCAAATTAACACTAGCTGGAGCCAGAGGCCTGAAGCCCCAGCCTCATCCCCATGTGGGAGCCCTTTCTTCAACCTCTGGGTCCCCTCAAGCTCAGTGAATTCCTGCCAGGCACACACAGCTCCTGGACTTAAAATTCTATATATAGAGGAAGATAGACTATATTAGAGATATTTTTGGAAAGGAATCAGTCTATGCAATGCCAGTTTGGAATCTTCTTGAAAGACAGTTTAACGTTTTTACTAGGAGATTTAAAGAAAATAAAAGTCTACAATATTTTTAGGTTACTTTTTTTTCTGGTCACCCCAAACTGACCACACGGTGTGATCTGCTGGGATGGAGATCTGCCGTGTTCTCCTCTCTCTTGAGCTGGGAAATGGGTGGGGGTGGGGGTGGGTTTGTTTTTGTTTTTTTGTTTTGATCTTTAAAAAAAAAGAAAAATCCCCTCCTTTCTAAGAGAATGTTGCCGCCACCACCACCCCTTATTCAGAGGGCTGTGTTTGTATCTCTGTCCCGGCTTCTGTTTTAGAAAATTACATTGTAAGGGGAAATCAGCCTAGTGTCAATGTCTTGGTTTGGGGGAAAAAATTAAATGTTGCAGTTTTTGTTTGTTACGGCATGTTGGGTTTTGTTGGTCTACGGCGTGGTCAGCATCGGAAGAAAGCCGGGTGTGTAGGTTGACGTCTGGGAATGGGGAAGGATGTGGGTGGCCAAGGTCCTCCCTGTCCTGGCCGCTGTCACAATCATTACCACCTTTTTTTTTTTTTTTTTTTTAAGATTTTATTTGCGAGAGAGAGAATGAGAGAGAGCATGAGAGGGAGGAGGGTCAGAGGGAGAAGCACACTCCCCGCCGAGCAGGGAGCCCGATGCGGGACTTGATCCCAGGACTCCAGGATCATGACCTGAGCCGAAGGCAGTCGCTTAACCAACTGAGCCACCCAGGCGCCCCATTACCACCTTTATTGCTCCAGGTTTCCAGGGAGGAAACAGGCCCAGGAGGGCAATTTCTTGCCACCCTCACACCTAGTTAAGTAGCAGCTCTGGTCTCAGCACAAGTTCTAACCACCGGACCTTCCCAGCAGTCAGCCTGAGACAAATAACTGTCTGGGCCTCAGTTTCCTCAGCTGTAAACGGGCCTGTGGTTGAAAGAAGAAAGTGGTTGTACAGCCTGGCACAGGAGGTGCTGAGTTCCCAACCTCTCAAGTCCCAGGCCACAGCGGTCTCCGGGCCTGAGCCCCTCACTTCCTGCCCCCAACCAGCAGGGGGAGCCAACAACTTAGCCAAGCTCTGAGAAAGGCAAGTCAGCCTGGCCCTTCATTAGCTCAGACGTGGCAGGAAGCCTCAGTGGCTGAGACCTCCTCCCTGCTGCAGCTTGGCATTGTCCACACCCCCTTCTCAGGGCCGACACCCACTCATGGCCCCTTTAAGCCCTGGAGGCTGATTTTAAGTCTCTTCCTCTGTTCTGCACAGCACACCTGGGGAGGGGAAAGTTGGCTCCTGGCTGAGCCCGAAGTCTGTCCTGAGACTGAGAGGGAAGGCATTAGGCTGTAGGCCAAGAAGAGTTGTTCCTATCAGCTTTGAAGAGTGCAGTCCCCATAGAGACGGGCTCAGTGACTCAAGGAGACATGCTGCCAGCAGGAGCAAACCATACCTGGTTCAGACACATCTCTGCAAGTGTGTCCGCCCCTCCCCCACTCCCCATTCTGGGCACTAGGGATACAGCCGTGACCGCAGACCCTATCCCCATGGAGCTCACAGGCCAGATCAACAAGGAAATGAGCTAGCTAAAACGACAAGAGTTATCCACGGAGACACTCTGGGGGCTATGGAGGACAGGAGGGAGCCCCTGCCCAGCTGTGAAGGGGCCTCCCTAGGATGTGTGGCATCCCAGTAAGACCTGATGGATGAGGGGCAGCCAGCCTCACAAGCTGTGGGAAGACAGTGCTCCAGACTGGGAGGGACCTGCGTGCGGGGGCCAGTCCGACGATCCATCTGTGCTGCTGCCTGGGCTGCAGTGACACCCAGGGCCCAAAAGGCAGATGGTGAGGAAAGGGAGGGTCACCCTGACCTCATCCCTGCAGTGAAGAGAGGACACCTAGGAAGGGTCGCCTAGGAAGGCAGGGGGCGCTCCCCTCACAGCCAGTGGGAATCCTCCCATCTCTGGGGACCTGGGCCACCCCCTTCGTCCTCCCACCCCAGGTGGGGCAACACTCTCTGCACCCCTCTCGACAGACAAGTTGGGGCCTCGATACTAGGAAATAAGGCCCCCGGGTTCCGGTCTCGGCTTCACCACTGGCTCGAATTGTGATCTCCAAGTCTTCGCCCCTCTCTCAGCCTCATTTTCCCCATCTGAATCCTGGGACCTCTGACCTCCCACGCCATCCCGCTCTGGCTTTGGGATTCTGGGATATTTGGAGATGGACTTTTGCTTCTGGGGCGAGTTCGGCAGGACTGACGGCACGAGTGCCAGCCAGTCTGGGTCCCCCATTCGATTCCATTCCCTAGGGAGAGTCGGGGAACAGCGTGACCCACAATACCCTTGGAAACTACATTTCCCGGCATGCGAAGGGGGAGGCGGCACCCTCCTGTCTAGGGACACGTAGTCCCCGGCCCGCCTAAAGACTACGACTCCCGGCGTGCCCTGCGGCCCAGGGCCTGAAGGGCCCGGATCCGGATCTGCGGTGGCTTGCAGCTCGGGTGTGCGAGTGCGGGGGAGATGGTGAGCTCCGGGCTGAGTGCTGGGGGCGCGGGGGGCGTCTGGGGGTGGGGTCTGCCCGGGAGCCGGGGCTTAGGCCCTCGGAGCCCGGATTGCTGTCCCGCGGGCCCAGTGTACGAATGAAAACGCCGCGGCCCCGCACTCTCCGAGCCTAGAAAGCGATACCTGGTCAGGCCTGTCTGCATCTGTGGAGTGAACGGGAAGCTCAGAGCGCAATCAGGCTGCGACGCCACCCGCCAGTAGTGCACCTAAATGGGGAGTTCCTTCGTCAGTTGAGCCCTCCTTTTCTCCAGGCCACGGGGACAGACCAGGTGGTGGGACTCGGCCTCGTCGCCGTTAGCCTGATCATCTTCACTTACTACACCGCCTGGGTGATTCTCTTGGTATGTGTGCTCCTCCCCCTCCCCCCCGTCTCACCTTCGACCCCTGGATCTTGAAGCTGACCCCTGGCATCATTTAAGCAGCTGCCATGTACCAGGCACTGTGCTAGGTGCTTTCCCTGCCCTCATCTCCTGAAATCTTCAGAACAGCACTAAGAGGATGCTGGAGGTGTCCCAGTTTATAAGTAAGGAAACTAAAGCTCAGGAAGAAGGGTCGGGCCCTTAACGCTACACTGGAAAGCCCTATTACTGATTCACTTTTGCCTTTGATTGGAGTTCTGGTCCTTCTGGGTTATCCTGCTGGCTCCCGGGCATGATGAGTGCCAGTAGATTTTGTGACGGCTTTTAGGATTTTTTTTTCTTGTGGGAAAACTTGTTGGTTACTGCTTAAGAAGTGCAGTGTGTTTGGAGGGCTAAAACTTGAAGAACTTTGGAGGAAAAGTTAGTAAAGAAGACCTTGGAGCCCACTTGAGGATTCCTCCTGCACCTTTGCCCCCGTAGGGCTGTGAGTGCCTTAGGGCAAGGCCCTTGTCTTCTGTTCATTGCCAGGTCCCCAGCACCACCTTAGGGCAGGCATCAGGCAAGTGTGCAGTGAACAACTATTCAGTAAGTGAATGAAGGAAACAAGCCAGAACACCCCAGATTAGCATCATCTTAAAGCAAAGCCAGGTGCTGTCCCAGTGCTTTGACTGGGGTTAGCCCCTGAGATGGAGGAAGGGCGGTGTTTGGCCTTGAAGGGCTGGGCCAGGCAAGGAGCGCTCACCAGAGCTCTGTCCTCGATACCAGCCATTCATCGACAGCCAGCATGTCATCCACAAGTACTTCCTGCCCCGAGCCTACGCTGTCGCCATCCCGCTGGCCGCCGGCCTCATGCTGCTCCTGTTTGTGGGTAAGTCATCAGTCCCTCAACCCTGAGCAGGGTGTCTGGGGGTTCCCACAACCCTCTCCCATCCCCTGAACATGCTTCTACACTTTAGCACTTGCAGTACTCCTGCTTGGGGCCCTTGGCCCCCAGCTGACCCCCTGGGGTTTTCCTGTTCATCCTTCCGGGCTGCTTGTCCCCATGCCTCAGGCTCATTGGTCTCAAATGTGATGGCCCTAATGGGGTGTCTCCCTTCTTCCTGCTCCCTCTGCCACTACCATCATCACTCTGCTCACACCTCAGTCACCTTTCACCCCCTTGTCACCCACTGGCTCATGACCCCTGCCCCTCTCTGTCTCCCAGTGTTTATTTGTGGGCTTCTCTGGGCCGGGGACTGTAGCTTCATCATTATTATTATGTCCTCAGCTCCTGGCACCGAGTCGGTGCCCAAGAAAGTGGTTTGGATGAGTCACTTGGATGACTGGGTGGTGGGGTGGGTGGTGGATGTGGAGTAGGCAGGTGGGTGGGTGGACAGGTGGTTGATTGGGTGGGTAGATGGATAATTGAGTGGGTCTTGTGCCCTGTGGAATCTAAAACACTAAGTGTAGCCATTTGCCTGTGTCGGCACTCTGTTGGTGTTTGTTGAATACACGGGGCTGGGTGTGTGGCTTGCTGAGTGACCCGGGAGGTGATGCTGGCCTGGAGGGTGGTTGGGCAGGTGCTTGGCCCCGTGTGCGGGTTGCTCCACCACGCTGTGCGCTGCTCTGGCCTCCCAGCAGCCCGAAGCCTGGATCTTACGTGGCTTTTCTGGTCTGTGTATTTCCAGGACTGTTCATCACCTACGTGATGCTGAAGAACCAGAAAGTGACCAAAAAGGTTCAGTGAAGGCCCAGCAGGGCTGAGGCTGCTGGCCCTTCCTCTGCCTCCCCTCCAAAGGTGGGGTGCGTAGGACCCATCCAGGCACTGCAGCCTCCTCCAGCCTGGCTGCCCTGCAGACATCCCTGTGGGATGGAGCTGTCTGGGACCTACCACACTGCTCCTTCCCTGCTCAACCTTCCAGAAGCCAGGAGGGACGATTACCTGGAAGCCTCCCCCTCACCCCTTTCTGGCTCAGGGCCTGAAAGATGCCGGTCATCCCTACCTCACCTTCAGACTCCCTGTTGCCTTTTCCCCTGGGTTCTACCCTCTTGTTTCAGTTTCCCTCCTGTCACCTGCTGATGTCGGACTTGGTAGGTTCTGAGGCATCATGCGACCTTTTCCCACATGTCCTGCTCCTCCTCGGAGGCAGCTTTCCCAGGTCTGACGTTGCCCCGGGCCCCACAAAGCCTAAGGGGAGAACTGACAGGCTCTGGGGTTACCACCAGGCCTCAGGGTCCATTAGGGTGGCCACAGTGGGCCCCCGGACCAACTGCTTCTCACAGAGGCCCAGCCCCCCAGCCCTAGCGCTGGCCTCTTGGGGAGAGCTGAACAATAAACACTGATGATGTGTTTGTCTCTGTGCCATCCCTGACCGGGGAGGCTGGGCTGCTCAGGGGCTGGAGAGGGGCTGGTCTCAGGTCATGAGACTGGTTCGCACAGTGTGCCTCAGGTGCCTCCCAGGTTGTCCCCGTGCTGGACCCAGGATAAAGTGGGGACTGAAACAGATGTGGCTCCAGCCTGGTGCAGCTCACAGATGGGGAGTTGGCGGAGGCCTGGCAACGTGCCACACACCACATCAGCCTCTACTGTGCCTCCCCTGCGCCAGCCCAGCTGGCGTGCACTGGTATTTTAGGGACCCTCGGGCCAGTCCCCTAAAAACCCAAGTCCGTCATCCATCTCTTGTACCCAGAAGCCCAACCTAGTGTGGCTCCGAGCAGTGAGAGCTGGGGAACCAGAGCAGGGCTACCTCTGGTCAGGTTGAGTGATCTGGCACAGGCCCAGCCCTGTCTCCCCCACCGCAGTCCCACCACACCCCCCGCCCCACGCAGCTGGGGCTCCCGTCCGCGGTGCGGAGTTTAAGCCTCTGTCACGCCTTAGATGATGTGCACTCCAGGTAGCAGAGACGTCTCCCTCATCCGAGAGCAGAGGCTGACTTCAGGCACACCGCCCTGCCCTCACCTGCCCCGTCCTCTTCCCCTGCTGTAGCAGCAGTATCCTGTCTCCGATGGTCCCCTTCTCATGGGGACAGCCCCTGCCTCTCACCAGGCTCCTCCTGGTGTTTCATGAGCATGCCCAGGCCCCCACGTAAAGGACCCTCCATCAACCCAATAATTCTCTCCAGGTCTCCCCCTCTCCCTTAAATAGCCAGATTCCCAAAAGGATGTCCAGCCCGCTGCCTGCAGCTCCTCACCTTCACTGTGTTCAGCATCACTCCTGGAGGGCTGCACCCACTCAGACCCCCCGTGACCCCACGGTGGCCTGTGACATCCCCTCGATGCACCTCAGATGCTCTCGGTGTCCGTGAGGATTCGTTCTCATACTTTATGTCTCCCACGCTCCACTTCCGCCATGACGCGGTGGGCTCCTCGGGACTTGGTCACAAGCCTCACCCCACACTTGTCCCTACCCAGGCCCTCCTCCTGAGCCCCGACGTATTGCCCATGCACCAGTTAACTGCCATCGGATGTCATAGTGGCTCCTCAAATTCATCCTATCATGATCTGAATTCTCAGACTCCCCCTCCCCAGTTTCCCCTCCCAGCCCCTTCCATGACTGGCATCATCCTGTGGCCCTAACCCCAGCCAGGAGCCTGGCACACATCACTGACCTTGGCTTCCTCCTCCTAGCCCCCGTCTGCATGACCCCAAATCCTGTCAGTTCTCCCCTTTTCTCCCCTCCCCCCACCAGTCACCTTCCTGATGCAAAGGCTCCATCTTCTGCCCTGAGTCACCCAAAGATTCCTCCCCCCCATACACACCCTCTGGCCCCTCCAGTGTGACTATACATGAAAACCATGGCCTTTTAAGAACATCTGAGCATCTTTCTCATACACGTAAGAGAACCTGAATGCTTGTTCTCTTCTCACTCCAGCTCCCCTGGCCTTTCATTTCCTGGGATTCACTGAGGCCCTTTGCACGTCCTACTCACATTGGTTCAGCATATACTTATGAAACGCTGGTTTGTGCCCCACACTGAGCCAAGAGCCAAGAAGGGAGCCCAGCACGGTTCCTGCCCTCCTGGTGCTTCCATCCTGGGGGGGGGGAAATACAATAAATAAGTGAACAAGGTGATTTCTGGCAGTGTTAAGTGTGATGAAGAAAATAAAACAAGGTGATGTGATCAAGAATGAGGGGACACTGGGGCGCCTGGGTGGCTCAGTCAGTTAAGCATCTGCCTTCGGCTCAGGTCATGATCCCAGGGTCCTGGGATCGAGCTCCATGTCGGGCTCCCTGCTCAACTGGGAGTCTGCTTCTCCCTCTGGCACTTCCCCTGCTTGTGCTTTCTCTCTGTCAAATAAATAAATAAAATCTTTTTAAAAAAATAGAAAGAATGAGGGGACACTTAGAGTCGGGCAAGGTGACTAGAAAGAATAGGTCAAAGGAAAGCCTAGGGGAAAGGATTTCAAACAGTGGGAAGAGCACCTGCAAAAGCCCCAGGTGTGAAAGAATTTTATGCTTAAGGACCAGCTGGGGGAGCTCCTTGTGGCTGTCTGGTGGGTGTAGGCAGAGTGGTTTGAGATGGGCCTGGGACCGTGGCGAGGGGTGTGGATTTTGTTCCAGTGCAGAGGGAAGCCACTGGAGGCTTTAAGCATGAGAGTGACATCATCCGATTTTATGCTTTTAAAAGATCAGGCTGGCAGCTGTGTTCCTCCCTCTCGCTCACCGCTGACCCCCCAGGGCCTAGCGCTGCTCCTGCCCTTGGTGAGTGGTCGAAACAGGCCTTGAATGAATGCATGCCCCGGACTTCCTGTGTGACCTGGAGGTACTCATTTCTCTCCCTGGACCTTAGTTTCCTCACCCGAGGGACAGTCGGTGGGAATTTCACGCCAGAGTGGGTGGGCGGGATTTGGATTTAGGTTTCCCGCCTCCCCAAACGGCCCCGAGACCCGAGCCCCCCACTTGAGGAGACGAACTGGGGAGGGGGAGGTCTTCCCTCCTGGTGACCCTAAGCAACGCGCGGCGGCCCCACCCCGGCCTGGACCGCGGTCTGAAGGATGCTGCAGCCCCGGGGGCGGGACCCGCAGGCGATCGCCACCGCCTCCCGCGCGGATTGGGTGCAGCCGTGACCGGCACCGCGCTATTGGTCGGTCCAGGAGCAGGGGCGGGGACCGGCTCCTGCAGCGCGGCGGCGGGGACGCGGCCGGAGCCCGGGAAGCTGCTGCGGGGGCGATGGCCGCACCGAGCCCGGGGCCCCGCGAGGTAGGTGCGGACCCAAGAGAGGACAGGAGAGGGAAGGGTTGGGGGACAGGGCCCAGGCCTCTGCTCCCCGTGCAGCGCGGACACACCCCCATCCAAGCCCTGGAGGGGTCCAGCACTGGGCGGGGACCAGGACACGCCCCACGCGGGGCCGCAGGTATGGAGGGGGGAAGTCTGGCGGGTGTCCCCAGAGAACTTCCTCGGTTTTCGCATCGGGGAAAAAGCTCCTTCATAGGGCTGTTAGCCAGTCAAGCTCTCGGCCAGTGCTGGGCACATGGTGGGTGCCCACTACGAATGGGTCAGCCGCTGTGAGCTCCGCTTCGTGCTGACCCTCCGCTCGGCCTGGAGGAACTCCGCATAGACGAGCGGAATAGATGACCGAGTCCCTGGCGTCACAGCTCCTCGTATCAAGGGTTCCTGTGCTTGGAGCAAATATCAAACTGCCACGAAGGAGTTATTATAGTTGTCATTTTACAGATGAGAAAAGGAGATGCAGAAAGGTTAGGTGACTTACCTAAGATCATACAGCTGGTGAGAGACAGGTTTGGTTGCGGAAAGCATTCTCTACCTACTGATAACAATTCTATTCTGGGTGCTGACAGCATGCCAGGCACTGCGTGGCCCATCACAACACCCAGTGAGGTGGGTACCAGCATTATCCCTGTTTTACGACCGAGGAAACTGAGGCAGAGAGCGATAATAGGAGGGCTCACAAGTATCGGAGGTGGGACTCAAACCCAGGTCTTTCCCCTATGGGATGCTTCCATGTGCTCATTGCTTCTTGTGCCTCCTGCCACCAGGTCCTGGCCCCCTCCCCAGAGGCTGGACGCAGAGCAGCCACCTCGACCTCTGGCCGCCGTGGCCTCCTCTGGCGTCTTCGAGACAAGCAGGCTCGCCTTGGCCTGTTTGAGATTGGCCCGGGGCATGAGCTGCACCAGCTGACATGCATGATGCAGACAGGGCTGTGGGCCGCCACCCAGGTCTCCATGGACCACCCACCCACAGTGAGTGGCCCATCTGTGTCATGCACCTCCTCGGTACCGAGGGCAAGACTGCGGATGCCAGGTCCTGCTAATACCGCAGGGTCGGGGATCAGAGAGGACTATACAAGGAGGAAATCAGGGGCTTGGAGCAGGGAGGGAGGGACATGCTGGGGTGGGGGCCGAGGCCAGGAAGCCGCAAAGCCCGGTGTGTACTGGGGATGTGAGGAACACCTTGACCCAGGTGGTTGTTGTGCAACTCTAGATGGGCCTCGGCTTCTTTGGACCTCAGCGCCCCCATCTGTATAATGGGTGTGGGGGGGATTGTACTCCTCGGTCTCTGATGCCCTCCTGGCTCTGCTAGGGTGTATGGCTGAGAAAGGACCCCACCCCCACCCCACCAGCCTGGCCCATCCTCCCCGGAGCTCAGGCTGGGGCCAGGCTGGCTCAGCAGAAAGGGTCGCCCAACTGCAAGCTCAGCAGCTGGACAGGCCAGGGCGAGCATGTGTGTTGTGTGTGTGTGTGTGTGTGTGTGTGCGCGCACACACACACACACACATGTGCACAGTGTGACCACATCCCACAGGCCAAGTCCTGGCACAGGGACCTAGAGGTCCAAGAAGAGTGTAGGAGCCTGGGTGGGGGGGAGGGGGGGCACAGTCTTCTGAATCTCATAACCTGCTGACAATCTTCCATGGCTCCCCAGTACTCAGCATGGCCTCAGGATTCTGCTGGCTCAAGTCCAAGGGCCAACTGCCCAGCTGCATTCACTCTGTCCCTCCCTTAATTATTTCAATCACTTGAGCTCTCCTGCCCTTCCGGTGACCACCAATGCTGTTCCCCCTGCTATGAGCACCACCTTTCAGATTTCAGCTTAGAGGTCACCTCCCCCAGGAAGCCTTCTCTGATCCTGCCCTTCTCACACTGAGTCAGGCACGTCCCTTGGCTTTAAGGCCATCCCCTTTCACTGGGATGGCATCTGGCCTCACTAGGCCAACATGTGCTTCTGGGTCAATGGACGAAGCTCTGAGTTCTGGTCTCTGTTTGCTGGAGCAATCACACTGAGGGAAGCGGATGAGGCCAGGTGCAGGACTCTTGAGATCCTGGAGCTGGCAGTGTGGGCCAAAGACTTGACCTGAGCCCCTCCACCCCTCCCTGTAGGGACCGCCCACTGAGGAGGATTTCTGCGAGGTCCTGACCCAGGTTCACGAGGTAGGAAGCCCCAGACTGCTGCATGGGAGGGGCGTGTACTGGTCTTCCTTCTCTGTCCTCCTCGGTTTCCCCATCAGTGCAGTAGGAGTGCTGGCTTGCCTCAGGGCTTTGCAGGACCGGTGTGGTTACCCTGACCCTCCCGCGCTAGGGCCTACTGCACACACCTGGGCCCCCCGTGGACACTGCTGGGGCTGCTCTTCCTCCCCTGCAGGGCTTCGAGCTGGGCACCCTGGCTGGCCCAGCCTTCGCCTGGCTGCGCCACTCCCTAGGCCTGGCGGAGGAGGACTATCAGGCGGCGCTTGGCCCAGGTGGCCCCTTCCTGCAGTTCCTCAGCACCTCCAAGAGCAAGGCCAGCTTCTTCCTGTCGTGAGCTGGCAGCAGGGGTGGGGAACGGGTGGGAGTGGTGTCCCTGGGTGGAGGGGAGGGGGTGGGTGGGAAAGAAACAGAATGGCCAGGTCAGGGATGGTCAGGGCCAGATAGAGGTCAGATGGAGGAGAGTGAGGGTGGGAGGTGACCCGAGTGGGGGTGAGGAGGCCTCGGAGCCCGAACAGGGGGAGACAGAGCCACACTTGGGCAGAGGGCCCGATGGGGGCCGCTCCAGCCCCGCCTGACCAGTGACCTCTCCCTCCACCCCCCAGCCACGACCAGCGCTTCTTCCTGAAGACCCAGCGGCGTCGGGAGGTGCGGGCCCTGCTTGCCCACCTGCCCCGCTACGTGCAGCATCTGCAGCGGCATCCGCACTCGCTACTTGCGCGGTTGCTGGGTACGACCGGCCGGGGACCGGGGCCTGCGGGGCGGGGGAAGAGGGGGGCAGTGAAGAAGACCGAGAGCGAGCAGGGGAGGGGGCTAGGGAGTGGGGCGGCTCCCAGGTTGGGGGGCGTAGGGGACCTGAGCCCGAGCCTGGGCTGGCGGCTCCGGGCAGGGGCCGCGTTCCGTGGGGGGCGTGTCCTCGACGTCGGTGGAGGGGAAAGGCGGACTCGGTGGGCGCGGGCCGAGCTCTGGGGCGGGGCCTCCCGAAGGGGGCGGGGTTGGATCGCCCAGTCCCGCGGCGGGAGGGCATATGGGTGGGGTCACGCCTGAGGACCGCGCCTCTCTGGGGCGGCCTAGAGGCGGGTCCTGTCCGGACGACGACCCGAGCTGAGGCAGAGGTCCGGGGGCGCGGCCTGGAGGGGCGGGCTCGGGAGGCGGGGGACCTCGAGGAGGAGGCATGGCCTGGAGCTGGGCCTAGAGCGGGCTGGACCAGGGGTTGTCGAGTTGGGGGCCCCTCACCTGGCGCCCTCTCCCCTTCCAGGAGTGCACAGTCTGCGGGTGGCTCGGGGAAAGAAGGTGGGTGAGGCCGAGGCGAGGGGACCGGGCCAGAGGGGGCGGCTGGAGGGTGAGATTCTGTCCTCCCTCACTCCCTACCCCTGTCCCCAGGAATTCTTCATCATCATGCTGAGCGTCTTCTATCCCGCCGGCCGCATCTCTGAGAGGTGAGTCGCCTCACAGGGCCCCGGCCCCACGCGGGATGTGCCACCTGAAGCACCCATACTCACTAGAGAGGTGCAAAACTGAGGCTCAGGGAGGAGATGGGAGGGACATCCCTGAGATCTCCTAATGGATCGGAGACAGGAATAGGCACGACCAGCATCTATTGAGCACTCAGGATGCATTGGGCGCTCTGTCCAGGCTCTGCATTCATTGCCTTCTTTATTCCTGGAACAACTCTGAGGGGTAGGTGTGGTTATCATGCCCATTTTATAGATGAGAAGCTGAGGAGGGGGAGGGCCACGCCGCTACTATGTGAGGAGCAGGGATTCAAACCCAGCCTCTTATTGCACATGGCCCTTTCTGCCTCCTAACGGTGACTCTGCCTGAAAGCTCCGCATGCGCGCTCCCCCCTGGCGCTGCAGTCTAGGCTTGGACCGCTGTGTCGGGGACACTTCCAGGGATGACAAGGGGCTGAGAAGCCAGCACAAGCAGGGATAAAGCCTGGAATAGGCTCCCAAAGGCCCGAGTTTGAATCCCAGCTCTGCCCTTTACTTACCATGTGGTCTTGGGCAAGTCAAAGAAGCTCTCTGAGCCTTTTTCTTCATCTCTGACATGGGGACAATAATGGAATGGCTTGTGGTGAAGATTCGAACATCCGCCCAGTGGAAGCTCTTGTTTCTTGGTTCCCCGTGTGCGTCAGTCTATAATGCTGAATTCTGTCGCCCCCTTTCTGTCATCCCCCACTCACAGGTATGACATAAAGGGCTGTGAGGTGAGCCGATGGGTGGAGCCAGCCCCTGAGGATAGCCCCATTGTCCTGGTGCTGAAGGACCTCAACTTTCAAGGCAAGACCATCGACCTGGGTGAGCCATGGAGGCAGTCTGTGCATGCTATTCCTCCATTCAGGGTGAAGTTAGAAGGGTGTCCCTGGCCCTGCCTCTGCCTGAGTCATTTAGAGCCCGGATTCTAGAGTCCGGCAGAGCAGGGTTCAAATCCTGGCTCCACGACTTACTAGCTAGGTGACCAGGGCAAATTACAGATGAGTTTCCTCATCTGTGAAATGGGACAGTTAATGACACCTGCCCTCTTGGGGCAGATATGTGTGGAGCCCTCAGCACCTTGCCTGACACACGAGGAGCGCTCAAGTGGGGGCACTGATGCTCTGGCAGGGCCCCAGCGGAGCTGGCTCCTCCACCAGATGGAACTGGACACCGCCTTCCTCCGGGAACTCAACGTGCTCGATTACAGCCTCCTGATGGCCTTCCAGCGTCTCCATGAGGATGAGAGGGGCCCAGGCAGCAGTCTCATCTTCCGCACGGTCAGGTGGGCCCCCCCCCCCCCCGCAGGGGCAAGGGCAAGAATAAGGTGACAAGAGCAGGAGAAAGATGGATGATGAGGCGGGGCGGGTGGGGGGACAGCACAGACAAGGGCTCAGAGACTGGCAAGTGCAGTGTTTGTGGGTCTGTGCGTGCGTGTGTGTGTGTGTGTGTGTGTGTGTAGGGCTGGAGAAGCCTGGTTGGCAGGGTTGGTGGGCACGTGTGGACCGCACACGACCGAGCAGAGGAGATCCAGCTGGACAAGGGCTTCAGTGCTGATGGAAAGAATCTGCCCATTTTCCTGAAGGGGATGGATGTGGAGTCAGTGAAGGTTTCAAAGCAGTTTTCAGACCTATTTAATTTTTCCTTTAGAAAGAGCCCTTGCCCTTTATTTTTTATTCATTTATTTTTTTAAAGATTTTATTTATTTATTTGACAGAGAGAGAGACAGCGAGAGAGGGAACACAAGCAGGGGGAGTGGGAGAGGGAGAAGCAGGCTTCCCGCCGAGCAGGGAGCCCGATGCGGGGCTCGATCCCAGGACCCTGGGATCATGACCTGAGCCGAAGGCAGACGCTTACTGACTGAGCCACCCGGGCGCCCCGCCCTTGCCCTTTATTAATAAAATAAAAGGTTTTATTTATTTACTTGAGAGAGAATGAACACAAGCAGGGGAGGAGTAGAGGGAGAGGGAGAAACAGACTCCCTGCTGAGCAGGGAGCCAGATAAGGGGCTCGATCCCAGGACCCTGAGATCATGACCTGAACTGAAGTCAGATGCTTAACTGACTGAGCCACTCCGGTGCCCAAAAGAACCCTTGACCTTTAAACCAGTCGTTCCACTTCTAGGACCCTAAGGTCATCACCATTGATCCAGTCATCATGTTGTCCCCTGCTTCATAGTAGTAACTGTCGTTCTTTGCATGCTGACCACGAACGTCATTAAGGTAGGCTCATTCCTATTTTAGAGATGTGAAAACTGAGGCTCAGAGAGGGGAAGTGAGGTTGCAAAATGACTTCTGAGGATTCATGTTAGTACTTGGTTAGTTACTTGGATTTCAGTCCTCCAAGGCTGAACAGAATAATGTAGGGGTTAAGGAAGGCACCTTAAGGAAAGAAGTCCAACCACCTGATGGGTGGAAAAGTGAAAAATGGCATCCTCTCATCCAACCCCCCAACCTACTCTTTGGAGGTGGGTGAGGCTTGGGCAGAATCCAGGTTATTGGCTCCCCACTTATTGTCTGGACACATCCTGACCAGAAGGTGGAATTCCTGCCATGGGACACAGACGCGCCCCCCTGCCCCAGATCTGCCCATCCAAGCTAGGTCAGCTTCTCCCTTGCTCCCTCTATCCCCAGCTGATGCTTAGATGACAGTTGTCATTCAGCCAGTAAGCCCTAGTTGGTTTGCATATAATGGTTGTTGTCATATTGAAATATGCTGGCTGGTAAATGGCCACTGCCCCAGTCCTCCCTACCTGTTCCCAGTCCCGCTTTCAGAACAAGCCTTTTCCTAACCCCCAGCACCGCACCGCAAAGGGTATCAGTGTTTTGCCCAGGCACCCAGACCACTGGGTTCTGATTGGTCGATGCCTGGGCAGGGCTTGTCTCTCATTGGCTTATTTCTCTCAGCGGCACTTCCCCAACTCCCCTCCACCTCCTGGAGGACAAAATTAGGGAATTGAACCTGCTTCTGGCTGGGACTGGGGCCCAGCCAAAGGCATCTTCCAATTTGGAATACATTTAGAAGGCAACCCCCACAGCCCCCTCCCCCCACACCATCTATAAACTGGGGTTGGACTTTGTTCACACGGTTTCAGCTCTGCCACCCTGAAACCTCCAGGGCTGGACGACCTCAAACAGAAGTTTAGGAAACACCCCAATACCAGACTTAGCCAAAGTGATGTGACAGATAAGTGCGGAGCCAGTCTGTGTGACCCAAATGCTCTAGAGGAGCGCCACCCAATAGAAATGTAGTGCGAGGGGCGCCTGGGTGGATCAGTTGATTAAGCGGCTGCCTTCGGCTGGGGTCATGATCTTGAGATCCTAGGATCGAGCCCTGCGGCTGGCTCCCTGCTCAGTGGTGAGTCTGCTTCTCCCTCTCCCTCTGTGCTCTCTCTCTCCCAAATAAATAAATAAAATTTTAAAAAGAAAGAAAGAAATGCGAGTCACACATGTAGTTTTAAATTTCCTTTAGAAAATTTAGCCTCTTTAGAAAAGTAAACAGAAACAGGTAAAAATAATTTTAATAATGTATTTGTTACTCAATACACCCCAAATTTTTATCATGTCGTCATCTGATCATTATAAACATTTATGAGGTATTTACACTCTTTTTCTCCTACTGTCTTGGAAATTCAGTATGTATGTCACACTCACGGCGCACCTCAGTTGGGACTGGTTACATTTAAACGCTCCACGGCCACGTATGGCTAGGGGCTACGTAATGGACAGTGCGGCGCTAGACCATCATTTACACTTTACTCAGCCTCCCAGTTTATCTGACGTCACAGGCCTGGCACACAGGAGTTGTGGGAATGAGCGGAGGGAGAGCACGGTCAGCGCAGAATGCTGCCCGGGTGCCCCGCGGCCAAGCTTGCGGGGAATCCCTGGGCTGGGGCCCCCTGGAGGAGGCAGGAGCCTCACCCTCCTGTCGGTCGCCAGGTCTGTGCAAGGGGTACAGAGCCCGGAGGAGCCGGGATCCCAGAACCGCCGGCTGCTGCCCGACACCCCCAACGCCTTACACATCCTGGACGGGCCGGAGCAACGCTATTTCCTGGGCCTCGTGGATCTCGCCACGGTGTACGGGCTCCGCAAGCGGCTGGAGCACCTATGGAAGACGCTGCGCTACCCGGGCCGGACCTTCTCCACCGTCAGCCCCGCTCGCTACGCCCGTCGCCTCTGCCAGTGGGTGGAGGCACACACCGAGTGACCAGCGCCCGCGGCGCTCCGCATCTGGACAATGGGCGCACGCCGGGAACCAGAGTTCCAGCCTGGCCCCGGCGGCGGGTTGGGCTCCCCTCGCCTGCCGTGTCTCCCTTTGGCCTCCAGAGGGCAGCATCCCCTAACTAATACCATGACAACACAGCCTCATTTGGCGGTGATGCCGTGTTCGGCCTTGTCCAGGGACTCTCCTATGTTAGCTCGTTTAATCCTCAAAAAAAAAAAAAAAAAGCTATTATTCTCTTTTTACAGACCATAAAATGGAGGCTCAGGGGGTGAAGGGACTGAGCAAGATCATTCAGCAATAAATGCTGGAACCAGGACTCGACTATGCCTTTTGGACTCAGGAGCCTGTATTCTTACCCACCAGCTCCCTCAGCCCTGGCCTCGTGCTCTGGGGAAGGGGGGAGGCTGAAGGCTCCAGCCAAGCGCCTTTGTCGTCCAGATGGGGAAACTGAGGCCCAGAGACTTTAAGGGGCTTACCCATGGGTAAGTGGAAAGGCCAGCCCAAGAACCCAGGCCTCCTTACCTTCTGCCCACTGGTCTCCTTTTGGGGTGGTCCCCCTCACTTCTGCTCCTCAAGGGATGCAGGTGGGAGAAGGGGAGGTATTGTGGGCCTGCAACTCTGGAAGACACTATGTTGAGGCCCACTATTAATCTTGAATAAGCTCTTCCCTCCTCTGGGAGTCACTTCTCATCTGTGAAATGGGGGTAGGGGTTGGTGGTCAGACCAAGGGTATGGCCACACAGCAATTACCAGGAGCAAAGAAGTACAGTGCGTGCATAGCCCCTGATCATTCCTTCTCCTCCCTCCAGGAAACTCCAGCCTGGCCTCTGACCCTGGTCCAATCCAACCATACCCAAGTGGGCCTTTCCTCTAGAGCTGCTCCGGGGCCTGGCTGTGTGTGTGATCAGGGCAAGGTGCTACACCTCTCCGTGCCTCAGTGGTCTAATCTGTACAACTGGAAGCATGAAAATGGACTTCATTAACTCATTAAATATTTATTGAGCACCTACCATGTGACAGACCCTCTACTGGGTGATGGGGACCTGGGGGTGGAGCAAGACTCACAGATTCCACCTTCACAGAGCTCACAGTCTGGGGAGAGATGGTGACAAAAGCAGCCTGGCATGACACAGCCTCATGAAGGAGCATGGGGCCATCGTGCTGAGGGAAGGGGCCTCCACCTAATAATTTGATGGAGATGGGGCTCTACCATCTCAAGTGAGACCAGAAGAGTCAGATGCGGCCCTGGGAGGGTCCCAGGCCAAGGGCACGGCAAAGGTCTGGGGTGAGAGAGCCTGACACTCGAGAGAAAGAAACAGTTCACTGTGGTCAGAGTTCAGAGTGGGAGGGACAGTGTGGTGGTGGGGGACGTTGTGCACCAAGAGCTGACCCCCAGGACTAGAACCGGACCTTGGGAGACACTCAGCTAATACCAAACACTGCCAGTCCATTAGCCTTCAGAGAAAATGAAGCAAAATGGCGGGTAGGGAGGGAGGGGTAAGGGAAAGTTAATGCCGCAGCACTGGAGTGTGGGCTCCTGGAATAGGTACACAATTGACTTCACCCCTAGTTGTCTGGGTGACCTTGGATGATTATTCAAGATCTCCGAACTGGCACAAGTCACAGGAATTTCTTGTTTTGGCTCAGCAGGAAGTTGACACATAGAGCTTTAAGGTCATCACTCAGGAGGTGGGTGCGTGAGGCAGCTCAGCAGTGGTAGGGCTGCAGAGCAGGAAACAGGGGTTTGACCCTACGTTTCCCCAGGGTCTGGATCTGGCAGGACGAGTCAGAGCCTGAGAGTCCTGCACTCATAGATAAGGATGGCTCAGCCCCTCACCTACCTTGGGTCTCTGGCAATGGGCTGAGCCTGGGCTTGAGGCTGGAGAGGGACGTGACTTATCCAAGATCTCATGGGGCCCAGGATTCCTGGTTCTCCTAACTTGGTCATTCAACAGACATTATCTAGCATTTAGTGTGTGCTGGGTGTTGTGCAAGTGCTGGAAATGCCTGAGGACATGACTGGCCTGACTCTGCCCCCACGTAGCTGAGAGTCTAGTGGGTGGGTGGACTGGTTAGTACACAGGATGATTTCAGACTGTGAACGGTACTGTGAAAAAGACCAATAAGGTGGGACTTAGAGGGATGGGCACGCAGTGTCACATAGAGTGGTTGGCAAGGGCCTTTCTGAAGAGGTGACATTTGAGCTGAATGACAGGAGGGAGCTGGCTATGTGAGTAGAGGAAACAGCAAGTGCAAAGGTCCTGAGGTAGGCATGAGCTCAATGTGGTTGGGGGTCAGAAGGGTGCCCAGGGTAGGTAGAAGGTGATTAAGAAGACAGAAGTTCCCACCATGCAGGGCCTTGTAGGTCAGGGTAAAGAGAGTGGACTTTTGCCAAAACCAAACTGAAGAGCTTTATCTGAGCCTGCAGAACTTTCCACTGGCAGTTCTACTGTGGATGTGTGATCCTCATCTGCTCCGGGACTCCAAGACATTTGGGCATGTCCCTGTCTCCATGTGGCCCTAACAGGGAGAGAATTGCCTCTTTGGGGAAACAATGGTCACTTCACCAGCCATTGTGGGTGACGAATGAATCCTTAGGGAATTTTCTCACCATTGTCCCCTTGGGGTTGAGGCTATGAGGAGAGAAACCTGAAGGATGAGGACTTGGGGTGGGGGCAGAGGGACTCTGGCTTTGGGGACCCACTGTGTGCCTGGCCTTGAGTGAATAGGAGACCACAGAGAGAGATTGAACTTGGACCACTACCTCTGAGCTGTGCCCAGGCTGCGGGGGGGGACAAGTAGGCCTGTGCTCAAAGGAAGCTCAGGGGCAGGGCTGCTTTAGCGTGCCCCCCCCCCCATAGGACGGAGAGAGGCATGGGGGACTTGGCTTTGCACCGGAGCAGGATAGGTAGCCTTGGGAAGTTGCTTATCTGGGTGCAGATACCCAAACATGGGTACCTTGGCATTGTGCCCACACCAGAGGCTCTTAGAAAAAGGCAAATGGAGTTTGAAATGGGGTGGGAGCAGAAACCTAGCCTGGATCCCAGGGAAAGATCCTGTGGAGGGCGGTGTGATGGAGGTGGTAAGATGAGCTTTCTGGCCCATAGAGCATTTTATAAAAAACACTTTAGATGAGAAGCATGCTCTCTACTTCTCCGCAGGCCCACTCCTCCCTATTGCCCTATATCTGCTCTTTCAACCCTTTCTGACCCCTGAAAGCACTTGAGTTTGAACTCCCCAGGGGATCTCATCTGAGTCTTCAAATGGGATACATTTCAGCATCTGCAGGGGTGCAAGACTGAGTTGGTTGGAGTTTGGAGGACACTTTGGGGAGGGGGAGGCGAGGAGGTGCAAGTACGTGGCAGTGAGATAGCTCAGGGTTCAATCCTAACTGTACCACAGCTGCCCTCACTGGCAGGAAGGTGCTGTTATTATACCCACTTCATAGAGGAGAAAAACTGAGGCTCAGGTGGAGGTCACACCGCAAGAGACAGTCCCGCTAGGGTCGCCAGAGAAAATATAGAATGCCCAGTTACACAGGAATGTCAGATTTTTAATATAATTATGCACTGTTTATCTGAAATTCCAATATAACTGAGCGTCCTGTATTTTACTGGCTAAATCTGGCAACCCTACAAGCTTGAAACCCAGGGCTGCCTGACCCCAAGCCCCTGCTTGATTTTCCTACCCATCCCCCAATTTCACAAATGGAGAAACTCGAGTCCGAACCGCTAGGCAGCCACGGCGCGCCGGTTCCCGTACTCCCTAGGTCTTTTCTCTGCGCGCCTCCCACCCGACCCCCGACCGGATTGGGAGAAATGTGGGAGGGCAGAAAAAGGGAAGATGCGCGCCCTCCGACTCCGCCCCCGGCCCGCAGGCCCCGCCCCCATCCCGGAGGTCCCCGCCGCCAGCCACGCACTTCCCTCCCTCGCCGCGCCGGCGGTGCCCGTAGGTCCCGCCCCCGTCGCCCGGGACCCGCCCCCAGCGCGCCTGTCTCCTCCCCGTCCTCGCAGACCCCGCCCCCGGTGCCGGCGGCTGCCGTTCGGTTTCCAGCCTCCAGAAGCCGCGGCCCCGGTGCCGCCTCCGCCCCGGGGCTCCGGCTTCCCGCCCGGCCCGCCCCGTTTGCGGGCCATGGAGCTCCGAGCAGCGGATCGAGAGCAGCCGGAGCGCCCCAGCCCGTCCGCCTGGTTAGCGCCTGGCCGGGGGAGGGGGCGGTGGAATCTGGGAGAGGGGTGGAAATATCCCGCCCCAGGCCTCACCGTTCATCCCTCTTGTAGTGAGGTAGGAGGGTTGGGGTGGCAGTCGGGGCTGCTGGCTCCTGGTTCTAACTGACCCGGACTCGATGGGTGACCTTGAGCCGAGGGCTCCCCCTCCCTGCCTCTCCTTCCCCATCTGCACAATGGGGATTGGTTTGGCGGGAGGTTTCCCCGAAGGTCACCCGATACCAGCTTCTTTAGGATGCGGACAGCGCTGTCCGGTGTTTGGGGGCTTTAAGGAGTTTGATTCCTGGGAGTCATCTGCCTTGCCTCTGGCCCATACCCTCCCCTGCCTCAGTTTCCCTGCGCCGTTTCCTCAGAGCCCCAGGACCCAGCTCTGAGTTTCTGGATCTTGGCAGGTGCCTGGCCCCCACCCCTTCCCAGCGCGAGCCCTGGAGACGGCAGCCAGGTGGCTGCTGAGCAGCGGCAGCAGCATGAAGGCCCCGGTAAGTGGTGTAAGGAGGAAGGCTCTTGGGGAACTTCCGGCACAGCAGCCTCCTAACCTCTCCCACCGCAGGACTGACTCACTTCTGACCCACTGCTCCTGAGCTAAGAAGGGCAGACTGGCCTCAAAGCCCTGCTGATCTGGTCTGGCAGGTGGTGTGGCTTCAGGCAAGTGGTCTTCCCTCTCTGGTTTCAGGGCCTTGCGCATCTCCCCTGTGACACGGAGATAGATAATAGTACTATCTCCTGTAAGCACCCGGAGGCCACCCAGGTGAGGCACCTGCCTGGGAGGGGGACATGGTGTGAAAGTGCCGTTTAGCTGCTCTTGACTTTATTCAGGAGCCCCTGGTTGTGGGAGAGGGCCCTGGATGTTGGGGGAGTCCGCCACAACCGCCTGAATTCAGATCTCTGGGTCCCTTGTGGGCAGAGGACCAGGTGCCAGGCAGAGCCTGAGGCCTCATGGGCTGAACCCCCTCCCCCGCACAGCTGGCCACAGAGAGATTTATTTTTAGAAGCTGATGTGGCTTGTGGGCAGAAAAGGGTAGGCCTCTGGTAGGATATGCCTGGGGGGGACGGTGGGGGCTGCTTTCTCCCCCTCTGGTTTTCAGCACCAACAGCTCCTAGGTGGATTCTGAGAGGGGAACCTGTGCCTTGGGCAGGCTGGGAGAATATTAGAGCCCAGAGAGACACACACAGTGACCAGGGTGGCCCAGCATATGAGGGCAGCCCCAGGTAATGCCCTCTTCCTGGTGGCCCCCCCTTGAAGGCTTGGTCACTAAGTCTGCCCGCAGGGCCAATGGGCCTGGAGGGCTTTCTGGTTCAAATGGCCTCTGGCACATGTTTTGTGGAGGTGGGAGCCTCTGAGCGGCAGCTTTCAATTATTGGAACCATTCTTTGAGTAACACTTCCCTCCCTTCCTGGGCCGCTGACCCAGATCATGAGCTAGGGGGCTGGTCACTGAGCAGCCGGGGGAGGGGGCAGGGCGTGGGCACACTGGCAGCCTGGGTCCCGGGTCTGAAGGAGGATGGCTGCTCTTCTGAGGGGCCGCTCTCCTGTCTTCTTGTGCACCACTTTGGAGTTCACAGAGCTTACCGTACGTTCGCACTGCAGGCATTATGGGCCCCAATTTTTTAGAAGCAGAAACAGGCCCAGAGGGGTGGACAGTCATACTGAAGCCTGCAAAGTGCACCTAGGCTTCCAGTTAAGAGTATGGGCTCTGCAGCCTGGTTTTAAGGCCCCATCCTGATTCTTTATCTAGAATATGGGGATCATAGTAGGGCTTGTCTCCAGGGCCTGAGCTTGGAAGCCCAGAGGAAGCCCTGGTTAACAGAGACCGTGGGCTGTGCTAATGTTCTGGAAGCTACTGAGCTGGGGTTTGGACCCATGGGGCTGGGGCATAAGCTTCTAGGAGCCCCAGGGACCCCTGCCCACACCCCATGACTGCTGAATCCCCCAGGGCCGGCTCCTCCTCGTTATCCTGTGCTCCTTGGGCTTCTCTGCCGCCTACATCCTGCTGTGCCTCTGGGCCGGCGTGCCCTTCTGCCTGGCCTCCTGCCTGGACCCCCAGCCCTCCACCAACTCCAGGCCCACTGTGCCGGGGCCCCTGCGCTTCAGCGGATACAGCAGCGTGCCAGATGGGAAGGTGAGCTGGCCGGACAACGTGTCGCGCGACAGGGCCGGCCACGGCTGCCAGGGTGCCCCCAGCTCTCTGGGCGTAAGTGAGAACCAGGCTCATGGCAGGCCAGCCTGGACCCCAGGCTTGGCCCCTCTGCTCACCAGCTCTGTGACATTGAGTAGACACTTCACCTCTGTGAGCCCCAAGTTCTAAGAGGAAATTTTTTTTTTTTTTTTTAATTCAACAAATGTTGCCTGGCTGCTCTCAGCTGGGAGCTGGAGGTGAAAAAGATGAGTCAGCCAGGGCGGCTGGCCATCTGGAGCTCTTAGACCCGGTGGGGGAAACAGGCACCATCCCACCATGGTGATCTGTGCATCGTTCTGTGTGTCTTTAGAATTGACTATGTATGTGCATAATCCATTCATGCAGCAGGTGTGTATCTGGATGTGCCCTGCCTTGTACTGATGGCTGCCGGGGATAGAGATGACAGAGAAAAGTCATGTCAACCCCAGAGCTCTCCCTCTTATGGGGAGACAGAGACACTGGGGCTCAGGGGTGACGACCCACCTCCCCATGCTTGCTCTGCCAGGCGCGGTTTAGAATACTTCACCCCCTCACCCTGATTTCAGTGCCTCCCCATGGTAGCTTTCTCAAAGGCATCCTGCTCTGGCGCCAACACAGAAAGCTCCCAGTTCTGAGCCTGATGGCCCTCTGAGCGCAGATCAGAGGGAGGCATGTTCAGGGACCCTGGCTTGGAGGAGACATATTTGGGGTCTTAATTTCTCTGAGTCTTGGTTGCCTCCTCATCAGTAGGAGACCATCTTGTAGTTTCTATGTCTATAGAGTTGCTGTGCAGATTCAATTGGGTGATCCATGGACAGTGTTTGCAACAGGTGCTGTATAAATATTTGATCAAGATGCAAAACCACTGGGGGTTTGGCCAGATGGGACCAGTGGTGGGGTGGGCCGGGTAGATGCTGTCCTATCTTCCACGGTAGTGGCCAGTGAATATTTTAGACACTCAAGAGCTCATGGGGATGTGGGCTCAGGGTAGCCAGATCCTCTGGGTTTCTTAAGAGAAGCCAGAAATCCAGGTTTTGGGTATCAAAATGGACTGGTTGTAATTAAATATTTTAAAGATGTTTAAGACCTTGTGGGACAAGCAGAATATCTCCTTGGGTTGGTGGTGACTTCAGATCTGAACAGACCCCCGTTGTGAGGACAGGTTCAAACTGCGGGCAGAATAAAGAAGTCTTGTTCTGTATTTTGGGGGCTTGGAAAATGGACCTATGAGTCCCTAAATCAACATTATGTTAGATATAAAATGTCCCAGAGTGGGATAAAGGTCACTGTAAACTCCTGTCCCCCCAGGAAGACATGGAGACATGGAGTGAGGAGCAAGTCCTTTTCTGGGAGTCCTGACCTCTAACCCCCAGGGAACATTTGCAGGCATGTTGACTCAGCTTCTGCTTTTCGAGAGATAATGAGATGGTCGTTGGGCCCTCACTGTGCTCTGGGTCTGCACTGATCACTCTCCAGGCTTTCTTTCTTTCTTTCTTTTTTTTTTCAAGATCTGAACTGAGATCAAGAGTCAGATGCTTAACTGACTGAGCCACCCAGGCACCCCACTCTCCAGGCATTTTTAATGGAGTCTTCACAACCTGATGAAGTAGATAATATTTTCATCCCCATTTGCCAGATGAGGAAATTGACGCTCCAAGAGACAGAGGAAGTGGTTGAGCCAGGATTCAGGCTCAGAACCAGGGGTTCTCAATGTTATTGTGGCGCTAAAGACCCCGCTTTTACTTATGAACTGGGCATAACGTGACTGGGGCTTGGGCAGAGGATGGAGTGGTCCAACAGTGATTGTGAAGAGCTAAGGTTCATGTTTACTTAACAAACACCCATATGACACCCTATCTGTGCCAGGCATTGCTCTAAGTGCTTTATAAATATTTGCTCATGTAACTGTAATAAGGAACCCGTGATGGAGGGCCGGTTAGGGCCTCAGCAATCGGGAAAAGGGACGTGAATATGGCTGATGAGGAAGCATGGGGCTGAGTCTCAGCCCTGCCCCTGGCTATCCATACAACCGTGAGAAAGTCACTCCGCCTGCCCAGTCTCAAATTCCTCATCTGCAAAATGGGTTGATGCTGTACTCGGAGCTGATACAGGGATCAGGCGAAGTCAGTGGCTGGAGCAGGGCTGTGGGAGCTGCGCGCTCACGGCTCTCTCGTCGTCTCTGCCTCTCCCTGCAGCCGCTGGTCCGAGAACCGTGCCGCAGCTGCGCCGTGGTGTCCAGCTCCGGCCAGATGCTGGGCTCGGGCCTGGGCGCCGAGATCGACAGCGCCGAGTGCGTACTGCGCATGAACCAGGCGCCCACCGTGGGCTTCGAGGCGGACGTGGGCCGGCGCAGCACCCTGCGCGTGGTCTCGCACACGAGCGTGCCCCTGCTGCTGCGCAACTATTCGCACTACTTCCAGCACGCTCGAGACACGCTCTACGTGGTGTGGGGCCAGGGCAGGCACATGGACCGGGCGCTGGGCGGCCGCACGTACCGCACGCTGCTGCAGCTCACCAGGATGTACCCAGGCCTGCAGGTGTACACCTTCACCGAGCGCATGATGGCCTACTGCGACCAGGTCTTCCAGGACGAGACGGGCAAGAACCGGTGAGCCTGGCGCGGGCCTGGCGGGGGGGGGGGGGGGGGGGTTCCCTGCCGGCTGGGGGCATGCCTTCTCCAGCGGCTTCTTGTGCGTCAAGGGTCTGCTCCGTCAGGCGCTGGGGGGCCAGCAGTGATGGAGGCAGATGGGGGTGCTCCTGCCTCTGATGGGGCACAGAAGCAGAAAGACTGTCATTCGCTGAATTAGCACAAAGATGAAAAATCCCCAGCGGTGGTGAGGGGTGTTTGGCTTTGCAAGCACAAGATAGGGGAGCACTGCCGGGTGGGGCAGCGGCAGGGAGCTCCTCCCTCTGGAGGGGATACTCCCTGAGATCTGATTTGGTCGCTAAAGTCCCTGCCAGGTAACGAAAGTGACAGTTAACAGTAGTAACAGCCCTCTGCGTGCACCAGGCACTGACTTAAGCACTCTGCGTGGAAGATCTCATTTTATCGCAGGCTCGCTGACTCCCGCCTACCTCCTCCGCACACTGGCTCCCCTCCTCCCCCAGCTCGCCCCCACCCCAACTCAGGAAATACAGCTGCCAACCACCAGTTTCCCAGCCAGAAGCTTGGGCATTGCACCTGACTCCTTTCATTGCATCATCTGCCACATATCGTGGGCTCTTGACTCTCCTGTGCTCACAGGTGCCACCTTGACCTAAGCCACCATCCCCCCACCCCCCACCCCATCCCCCCGCCCTTGTAGCACCCTCTTGCTGCTGGTGCTCTGGCCCCCTGTAGTCTGAGCGCCAGCCACCCTAGTGAATTCATCCCATTGGTGGCCTGCCTTTAACCTGATAGCAGCTTCACTTTCACATGCAGAATAAAGTCGAGGCTCCCACCCCCTCCCCTACCCTGGCCTGCAAGCCTCCTATGATCTGGCCCCCACCTGTCTGTGATCTCATCATCTCCCTTCACTCAGCCTGCCCCAGCCATCTGGGCTTCCTCAGAAGCAGGCCTTGCACATGCTGTTCCCTCCATCTAGAATGTTCTTCCCCCACATCTGCCTATGACTGACTCCTTGCTATTCAGGTCTGGATGGGATGTCACCTCCTCAGAGAAGCCCTCCTTGACCACCCCGTCTGAAGGCGTACCTCCCTGCCTGACATTCTTTGTCCCCTTCCTTTGTCTCCTTGTCTTCTCAGCAGTTCTGCCGCCTCCCTTGAGAATGTTAGCACTGGCTGTGACAGGTTCCTGGCCAGCACAGGGCCTGGGAGGTATTGAGTTTGAATGAGTGAGCCACCCCATAACCCCTCTGTTGAGGTGGAGGTGAGTGGCCCTCGGCTGGGAGAGTAACAGTGCTGGTGCATTGAGAGGGTTGAGGCCTGGGCTGCCCACACAGCCCCTTGCTCCCAGGTGGGCATTGGGCGTGGGAGGGTGCTGAGCGGACAGTGTTCCCTCCCTATAACTACCTATAATTCTCCCCATTTCACAGATGGGGCAGTGAGTCCCAGAGAGGTTTGCGAGCAAACCTGATACTGTGGAGCAGATTCAGGGTTTGAACTGAAGACAATCTGACTCCACACAACCATCTTTTTTTTTTAAGATTTTATTTATTCACCTGAGAGAGAGAGATACAGGGAGAGAGCACGGGCATGGGGAGAGGCAGAGCGAGAGGGAGCAGCAGACTCCCCACTGAGCTGGGAGCCTGACGTGGGGCTCGATCCCAGGGCCCTGGGATCATGACCTGAGCCGAAGGCAGACGGTCAACCATCTGAGCCACCCAGGTGTCCCGCCAGACAACTGTCTTACCCACTTTCAACCACTGTGCGCTATGACCTCCCACCATCTCCCCAAGCTTGGTCCCTTAGATGAGCAGAGCTTGTGACCCTGGTCCCCACACCATCGTCTGGGGGTTTTCTCAAGTCCTGTGTGAGTGGTAAGGGGCTGAACAGGCCTGGGTTTGCATCCAGCTCCACCTATTACCTGCTGCCGATCTTGGGCTGGCTCTGTCCCCTTCCCAGCCTCCCCCAGGGTCCCCTCTGCAGGGATCAAGGTAGGGGCCCTTGGGTGGGAGGGTAACCGGCACTATGTCCTAAGAGAGCTGAGGCTGGGTCTGCCGCACAGCCCCTTGCTCCCACTTGAGTCAGGGAAGCAGCTGGGCTGACTCTTCTCCTTCCTGCCAGGAGGCAGTCGGGCTCCTTTCTCAGCACTGGCTGGTTCACCATGATCCTCGCCCTGGAGCTGTGTGAGGAGATCGTGGTCTATGGAATGGTCAGCGACAGCTACTGCAGGTCGGCCGGCCGGGTCCTGGGTGGGAGGGAAGGCCGGGGCAGGGAGGACCGTGGGCCCCCTGTCCTGACTCAGCCTGGGGGACCTCAGAGTTGTGGAGCGCAGGGTGTGTGGGCTCCCCAGTGGGCGGCTGGGGCTCAGACACCCGTTGGACCCAGTGCCTGGTGGGAAGGAGCCCAGCCTCATGACCAGTCTCACCCTACCGTTGTGACTTTGGGCCAGTCCTGCCACCTCCCAGGGCCTCCATTTTCTCGTGCGTAAAAGAAAATAATCACACCTTCCCTAGAAGGTGGTAGAAACATTTAGAGAGAGAATAGTCTACCGAAGTGCTTAGAACGGCATCGTCGGGCACCGGCTGATAATGCGTGTCAGGGATAGATTACATCTGACCTGTTGCCGTTGATACTCTAATACTCCAGTATTATTGTAAGTAACACGTGTGGAGCGTGCAGAACAGGTCCCTGATCTTTATGTTCTGTCCTCTCTGGAGCTTGCTTGATGAGCACGTGGGCGAGACGATGGGAGCCCGTGTGCCCTCTGCCATGGCCCCTGCACTTGGCAGCCTTGATCTTTTTGGATTTGTGCTCTCAGGTGCCCATGTCCATTTTATAGACAGGTTATTTATGCTCAGAGAGTACGTCTCTGGCCCAGCGTCAGCCAGCTTGCCAGAGGCAGAGCGGAGTCAAACTCTGGCCTTTGAGATCCGTGGGCTGTCCCACTCCTCCTTGCGTCTGTCCTGGCCTTCCCCGGGGCCTGGCATGGGGCTCGGTGGGAGCACCCGGTGAGGGGCGGCCGCGGCGGGAGGCGGGCGAGTTTCAGACACCGCACGTCTGTCCTTCTTCCCCGCCGGCAGGGAGGACAGCCACCCCTCGGTGCCTTACCACTACTTTGAGAAGGGCCGGCTGGACGAGTGTCAGATGTACCTGGCGCATGAACGGGCGCCCCGCAGTGCCCACCGCTTCATCACCGAGAAGGCTGTGTTCTCTCGCTGGGCCAAGAAGAGGCCCATAGTGTTCGCCCACCCATCCTGGAGGACCCAGTAGCCCCGTCACCTGGCCGGCCGCCACGCCTTCACAGGGCCTCTGTTCCACACTCCACCAAAAACATTTAATTTATGGATCCTGTCTCCCGCCACATGCCTCATGGACCTAAGGTCCCTTCTTGCCCTACCCTGGGGACACTTGGAGCCCTTTTAGGGCTCCGGACTTGATGGGGAGAAGAGGAGGACTGTGGCGACCTTTGCACTCTCCTCCATACCCCACTCCCTGAGTCATCCAAATCTTCATTTGGGGGTTCATCCCTTCTCTGGATCTGTCCAGTGGCCTTTGCCCCGGGGGCCAATGCCCCCCCCCCCCCCACTCACCAGCATCATGATCTTTGATCTTGCAACAGCCCTGGTCCCTCTTCACTCTCCCCCCTCCACCTGCCTTTGGTGCCACACTACCCAGGCTGGTTGCCCTGGTCAGGGCAGCCCGCAGCTTGCGGTTCATTGGGCAAAGGGGCCTTTGAACTGTGACTGCCAGGGCCACCTCTGGAGTGTACGGGTAAACGTGTGTTTTCTGGAAGCCTGTCTGAAGTGTGGTCATGTGTCTGGGGGTGGGGATTGGGGCTCCTCCCCCTGCCACAGTCCCATAACCTGTTGACTGGAGGGCAGGCTGAGTCCTTGGGCCCCTTCCCAGGCCCACAGCTGGCTGGGCTTCTGGCCGTTTAATCTGCCCATGTGTTTCTTCCCCAGGAGCCTACCTGCTTCCCCACCAGGCCAGGAGGTCTGGCTCCCTGGCTGCACTTGGCTCAGGGAATGCCCCAACTCAGAGGCTTCCAGGGGACCCCTTGTCCTGCACCAGTGGGAGGAGAGTCTAGGGCCTGGGAGGAAATGACTCAGGGTGGGAAGGAAATTCCTCCACCCCATGTTGCCTCTCTGGTCTGGGTTAAATTCCAAGGACCTTACCAGTGAAATCCCCTGTTAACTCTGGAGTTGGTCACACTGCAAGAAAGGGAGGCGGAGGGCAGGTCCCAGGCTTTCCGCCCCTGAGCTTTAGTTTCCTCACCTATAAGGTGGGAAAAGCAGACCCACCAGTAAACCGTTAGCAAGCGCCAGTGAGCAGGGGCCTGCAGTCACCCTGGGAGGAGGGGGCTAGTGTTAGCCCATTTTACAGATTAGGAGAAGCCGCTTGGCTGAGCCAGGATGCAATTGCCTGAGTGCCTGGGCCCTGCACTAGGGGGCTGGGTAGAGCCCATCAGAGGGCTTCACTACTCCTCCCTCCCTTTTTCCTCTCCTCCCTCCCTCCCTCCCTCCTTCCTTCCTTCACTGGAGACCGGGAGACTAATGGAGAACCGGGACCCCAGGACCTTGGGCTCTCAGCTGGGATGGAGCCCTGGGGTTCTGGCTCCCTGCCCCAGGGTCTGGGGCCTGCTTCATGAGCCTATAACCTGGACAGCTGTTCAGAGTCTTACGCTTAGCATAATGCTCTGCTATTGTCAACTTGAAATTCTTACTGTTTTTTAATAAGAGGCTGCACATTTTCCTTTGGCACTGGACCCCCACAAATCATGGGGCCAGCTGTGCGAGGGAGTCCGGGTGACCCAGCACCCCCTGCCCACTGCCAGGCGGGCCCACTGGCCTGGCAGTAGCCAGTGTCTCGGGGCCAGGTATTGGGCAGAGGTAACCTGGCAGGCAGAGGGTTGGGAGGGGAGCTTCCAGGCTCAGAGGGACGGCTCTGGAACGAGCCCTGGCCTTGCTCAGTCTCCTGCTGTGGAACCCTGGCAGATTAGTGCCTTTCTCCGGGCCTCAGCTTCCTCATCTGTAAAAGGTATTAACGTAGTCCCCACTGGGGCGCCTGGCGGGCTCAGTTGGTAGAGTGTGCGATTCTCGATCTCAGGGTTGTGAGTTCAAACCCCATGTAGGCGTGGAGCCTCCTTAAAAAAAAAAAAGTAGTCCCTACCCCAGGGGATTGTATGAATTCAGAGAGATGGCCCCAGGGCTGGCACTTGATAGGCGGCACCCATCATTTTCAAAAGGGTCTCCCTGGCTAACCCAGTCCCCCCTTGGCAGTGACAGAGGGGCAAGAAGACCTCCCACCCTCACCAGCTGCCTCCCTGCTCACAGCCTCAACCTCGGTCTCCAAGGACCAGATGGGATTTGAACTCAACCCCCTCCCAAGAGATTGCCACCTCCTCCGGCTCCATCCCCCTCCCCCACCCTCCACCCCCAGATGCTGGCTCAGCCCCTGGGCCCAGTGCACAGAGGAACCTCTGTCCTGGTCCTGCCCCCGATGGATGTTTTTTTGCTGGGTTGGCCTAAATAATGTGTCTTTCTGGGGTGGTGACCTGGCAGGAACAATCCACCAGCTACTTCCTCCGGGCCAAAGAGGAGGACCCCTGGCTGCTCTGGTGAAGGGTTCTGGGCCTGCCGAAGGCTCTCTGAGGCAGCCCCTTCTCGGCCACTGGAGTTACAGCAGCTTCCATGAGGTGAGTTGGGGGCAGGAGCTTCCTCCCACCTGCGAGGAGTGTGGTGGGGGTGGGGCACTGTGGTGTGCAGCCCCTCTTTGGGGCTCTGTTTTCCTGTCCACAGCCCTCCTCCTTTGTCCCCTCAGCAGGCCTGCTGGGGACACATCTACTTCCTCCTGAGGTCAAAGGGGAAACCAGGTGAGCCTCACAGCCTGGAAGTGTCTTAAGGGGTCTCTTCTCTCAGAAGGAACTCGGGCCCAGGCCAGGAACTCACACTCACACCTCATCTAGCCGGGTGAGGAAAGGATTACTGGTTCTTCTGGATACCAGTGGGCTCCTGTGTCCAGGGTCACCTGGGCCCACCTGCCCACTCCAGCCTGTCAAGAACCAGCTACTTCCTGGTTCCAGGCGCACTGCCCAGGTAACGTGAGCTTATGGAGAGCGCCTGTGTGCAGGCCCACACCTGCTGGGGGCTCTTACTGGCCTCTCCTCCAAAGGCCTTTCCCTTGGGCTCCTTCTCTGTCCAGAGGGAAAGAGGCTACAGTTTCCAGGCTTGGCTCCCACGCTGGCTCTGCCCAGGAGGCAGTGGGGAGCCTGGGGCAGGTATTGACCCCTCTGTGGGCCTTGGTTTCATCCGTGTAAACTGGGAGCTGGGGTGGTGGGTGAGGAGGTCCCTGTGGGCTCTTCCTAGGGCAAAGATTGCTAAGGGGTAAGGAGGGAGGGTGGTCACACTTAGGACCCCGACTCTGGGACAGGAAGGACTGATGCAGAGGCCAGCTCTGGCACACCATGGACAGGCAGCCCTGTGGGGAGGACAGACTCTGGGCAGGGTTGGAGGGTAGCACCAGCATTAACAAGGCCGCTCATCCATGAAGGCCCTGCTGTGGGCGTGGGGCAGGCCTGGGGCTTCCGGGCAGAGCAGCTCGTGGTTATTCAGCAGACAGGCGTGGGGGAATCCCAGCCTGGGCACCTGCGCACACCCCGAGCCTCGTTTTCTCCCCCTGGAGCCTGGTGCCCGTCTCACTGGTTATTTTAAGGATTCAGTGAGGTCTGTCTGCAAAGTGCTTAGCGCAGGAGAAAGCACCCGACACACCGGAGCTGTTCTTATCCTTGTGATTACTGACATGTTGTTCTTGTTCTTGGGGCCCAGGAAAGGGAAGCCGGCCCTAAAACCGAGCCTCCTGGAGTCAGCCTGGGCCCGCAGACATGGCAGGCCTGAGGGGGGAGCTCCAGGTCCGGATCTGGTCCAGGAGCTGGGTTGTCGCACTTTCTGATTTCCAGAGTCCTCGTCATTGGCCTGGGGCAGGAAGCAGAGCTGGGGACAGGAGGCCCCTGCCCCTGGTGTAGCCTCCAACCTGCGGGGTGACTTTGGGTAAGGGGCTCCTCTTCTCTGAACCCCCAACATCAGGCTTCCCACCAGACTGCCCTGTTCCCTGCCCCGCGGTTTTCTGTCCTGGGGCTGGCAGGGCAAGGTCTGGTGGCTGAAGTTGGGTGGGGCTCAGGAAGCAGAAGGAGTTGGACAGCAGGGGGGCAAGAAGCCTTGAATCCACCTTTGGCTCTCTCCACGGAGCCCTACTGCCCAGTGGGGGTGTCTCCACAGCCTAGACGACGGACCTTGGGCCCGCCCCCAGCCCACTTTTGTTTTAATGGAACACAAAGTGGTATTAACAAGTGAGTCCAGGGGCGCCTGGGTGGCTCAGCTGGTTGGGCATCTGCCTTCGGCTCAGGTCACGGTCCCAGGGTCCTGGGATCGAGCCCCACGTCGGGCTCCCTGCTCAGCGGGGAGTCTGCCGCTCCCTCTCCCTCTGCCACCCCCCTCCCACTTGTGCATGCTCTCTCTCTGTCAAATAAATAAATGAAATCTTTAAAACAAAACAAAACAAATGAGTCCAGTGTAAACAACCTGGAACTTGACAAAGCAAAAGGTGAAGGTAGCAGCATCCCTCCTGCCCCACATCCATTATCCGGGGGAAACTACAACCAGTAGTCCGGTGTGGATTCTTCCAGACCTTTTGTGTACATTTACAAATATAGAGGCATAGATAGCTATATTTTTTAGAAGAAATCATGTTATAGATGCAGTTCATTTTTTTATAAGTTAAAAATTCATTTTTAAATATAAAAACATTGTGTAATCACTATCTTAAAATTTCTGGAAAATACAGTGGAAACACCCCCCTCAAAAAAAAAAAAAAAAAACCCACAAAAACCAAAAGCAGCCCATAATCTCATCATTCCAGAAATAACCACTCTTTTTTTTTTTTTTTTTAAAGATTTTATTTATTTGTCAGAGAGAAAGAGAGCAAGCACAAGCAGGCTGAGTGGCAGGCAGAGGGAGAAGCAGGCTCCCCGATGAGGGACTCGATCCTGGGATCATGACCTGAGCCAAAGACGGACGCTTAACCAATTGAGCTACCCAGGCATCCCTGGAAATAACCACTCTTAACACTTTAATCACTGACAGGCCAAAGGTATTTCCATATTTTCATTTATTTCCTCCTTCTCTTTTCTTTTTGAATACTGTGATACATAGAAATGATGGCATGCGTCATACTTGTAAGTTATAAAACATAATAATATAACAAACCTCTTGAACCCAGGTCCCCGCTGAAAGACCAGAGTGGTATTAGAACTGCATGCCTCTGTGTTTCCTCCCCTCCCCTCCCCTTCCTAGCATCCCTGCCTCCCCCACGGAGACAGCTGTGTTCTTGACTTTTGCTGGTTTAAAACTTTAATCATTTGGATAGGCAAAAGCTAAACCTGTCCCTGGCTGTGAGGGGTGCCAGGTATATGCTTAAACAATATAGTGTATAGGGGCGCCTGGGTGGCTCAGTCGGTTAAGCGGCTGCCTTCAGCTCAGGTCATGATCCCAGGGTCCTGGGATCGAGCCCCACATCGGGCTCCCTGCTTAGTGGAGACTGCTTCTCCCTCTCCCTCTGCCTGCTTCTCTGCCTACTTGTGCTCTCTCTCTATCTCTCTGTCAAATAAATAAATAAAATCTTTAAAAAAACCAATATAGTGTATAGTTTTGTCTTCCAGGACTTGTCTTTTTCACTGCTCATGTTTCTAAAATCCATCCATGTCATTGTAGCTCATTCATTTTTCCCTGCTATATAATATTCCACCTCGGCATCCTGCCAAGGAAACAAATCCATTCTCCTGTTGACCAATATATGGGCTGTTTCCGGTTTTGTGTTATGTCAAGCCCTGCTACTCCAAACTTCCTTGTGGACATGTGCAAGAATTTCTCCAGGGGACATATCCAGGAGCGGAAAGCAAATTTTTACAATTTCCTTTTCCAGAATGATTAACTTCTTTCACTTGCTTTCTTCACTTAAATAGCCTGTAAATATCCTAGACATTTCTTCCTGTCCGTGCATATTGATCTGCATCCTTCATTTTAGCTGGGCTGTTCCTTTGTTTTTTTAAGCAGGCCCCTGTCATGGCCACATCACATAAAACGATGTCGTGAATACCTCAATGACTCTAAGAAGTAACATAACATTTTTAATCCTGACAACACCCTATGAGGTCGTTCTTCCTATTTTCCAGAGGCAGAGGAAGGGCAAGTAATATGCAACCCCGAACAGCTAGTAGATGCACAGCTGGACTTGAATCCAAGGGAGGACCCCGGAGTTCACCCACGGTGACTAGTGGATACAGGGCTCTGGAGGCCCCGGGTAGGGAAGCCCAGGAGAAACTCAACTGATTCCAAGCGCAGTGTGCCCCGGGACTCAGTTTCCCCATCCGGGTCGTGGAGGCAATGAAGCGAGATAGAAGCGGGTCCGACTCACACTGAAGGGCTCCGGAAGGCTGTTGTGATTTTTTTTCATTGCCACTACCGACTGCCCAGAGGAGCAAGCGACGCGCTAGTGCAGTCAGGGCTCGGGGTCACCCGCCCCTCACCCTGCCCCGCCGGCACCGCCCCGGGGCGGAGCCACCCGCGGCCCCTCCAGGCTCCGCCCTCCTCCCTGGCCTGGGCCCGAGCGGCGGCGGCGACGGCGCTAGGACCCGGCGGGCGGGGGCTGCGGCGGGGCCTGGGCGGCCGGAGCAGCGCGGACCCCGGCTCTCGGCTCCCGGCGCCATGTGAGGGGGCTCGGGGGCCGCGGGGGGCCGGGCGCTCCCCGGGGGAGGTGAGCGGGCGCCGCGCGGGGTCGGGCAGCGGGAGGGGGGCGCTCCCTGCGCCCCGGGGCAGGGGCTGCGAGCCCCCGGTCAGGGGGAAGATGCGGGCCCCCAGGACTCCCCTAGACCCACTCTCGGCAGCCGCGCCTGGAGATCCCGGTCCTCGCGACCAAGGGCTGTCGCAGGGTTCGCGGGGCCCCTGCCGCTGACTACCCTATTAGAGCTCGGGGACCTGCCGCCGTCCTGCCTCCCTCCTCTTCCCAGCTGGGGCTAGGGCTCTGGACCGCCCGGAGTGCGGGAATTGGGGAGGGGGTCAGCGCAAGAGGGGGCGGAGAGGGTGAGTCGCCCCCCACCAGTGGACCCACGGGCTCAGCGACCCCCCATGTAGACATTAGGAGGTGGAGGTGACACACAGCCCCCCCTTCTCCCCGGAGCCCTCCTCCCACGCGGCTTGTGGGAGCGTCTCGACCCTGCAGGAGGACTCCCCCGGCTGAGAGAGGCAAAGCCCCCAAACAGAGGGCAGGGTGTGGCCCCCACCCTTAGCCCACGGACTGAGCCCTCCTGCACTGCCAGCCTCGGGGCTGAGGCCAGGCTCCCGGCCCAGCGCTCTGGGCTGCCGCCTCCCCAGCCTGAGCAAGTCTCCCCAGCCTGAGCAAGTCGCTCCCCAGCAGGCCTGCTCCCCAGTGCTAGGCCGGGTGCTGAGCACAAACTTGGTGGCCTCTGGCCCATTCCAGCCCGGGGAGATCCTGGAAGGAGATCCTGGCAGGCTCAGCCCCGGGCTGCTCCCTGCCAACAAGCCTGTAAACAAGGCTCCCTAGCAGACTCTGGGCAGCTCTGCCTCTCTGAACCTCAGTCTCCTTATCTGTGAAATGGGGAATGAGAGCCCTTCCCTTGCAGCGTTGCCAGGAGGATGGGGTGAGTGGATGATGCGTCGTGTGGCTTCCTGCACACCTTCCTTGATATTAGAGGGAAGTGACTAGGTTAGGTGTCCGAGAAGGGGCAGTGTTTCATTCACAAGCTCGAGGTGAGGAAGGCTTCCAACATGAATAACCACAAGACTAGCAGCTATGACAGGCACTGACCGAGCACTTTCAAGCCCCGTGCTTCCCTTGCCACATCTGCTCGAATCCTTTCAACAACCCCGTAAGTTACCTACTCTTATTATTACCATTTCAGAGATGAGGAAACTGAGGCTCAGAGAGGTCCCATGGCTTGCCCGAGGCCCCTCAGCCAGTAAGTGGTGGAACCGGGATTCACACTGGCGCCTGAGATGCTGTATGACCGTGGCCTTATCAGAGCAGGATTGTGAGGGGGCTGACCAGGGGGTCGGTGGACCTGGTTGAGGGCACTGCTCAGGCAAAGGTGGGAATGTAGGGGGTGAGCCTGGGAACTGGAGTGCCCTGGTGTGTCTGGAGCGGGGGTGGGGGGTGGGGTGGGGCATAAGAAGGAAACGGTAGTGAGGAGAGGTTCCGCCCAGACCGTGAGGGCCTGGACTGCCAGAGGGTCAGTGCTGGTGGGTGCGACGCAGGGATTCTGGACTCCTCCTGTCTTGCACCCTAACGGGCTGTGAGTCCAAAGACAAGCTGCTTTTGTCTTCTAATGAGCCTCAGTTTCCTGATCTGTATCGCGGGCACTGGACCCTATGAGAGTCCCGAGAGCTCCCTGACTGGCCCTGCCGCCCGGGAGAAATCTGAGACCCGGCTTGGGAGCCGGGGGGCTCCCGCGGAGAAGGGGCGGGGTTGGTCAGTGGGCGGAGTCGGAGCCCAACCAATCAGGAGCGGCATTGGGGGGAGCCTCCTTTGGCCTGAGGTTCTGTGGCTATTCCTGGTGGCAGTGTAGGAGTAAACAGCGGCCAGGTCAGGGGGCGGGGATAGCGGCGGGAGCTGGGAGGCCCCTGGAGGGGAGGACCGAGCTGGGGAGTCCAGGGCACCCGTTTCTCCCTCTGCACACTCTCCCTTTGGCCTTGAATCTGGTGGAGGTGGCTGGATGCAAGTACTTACTCCCTTTTGACAGGTGGGGAAATTGAGGTCTGGAGGGAGCTAGGACCTGTGAGGATGTCCCCTCACAGCCACGGCCGCTGAGGGCAGATGGGCAGGAAGGAAGGTCTGTCCTGGGCTGCAACGTTACTGGAGACCCCCCCACCCCCACTCTCAGGGTGGGGCTGTGATTATAGACCATTGGTGAGTCTGCCCTTAATCGCCGAAGATCTTATTGTTAATTAACGAAGTCATTCAGCGAACCTCCTGCACCCATTTCCGTGGCTTCGGAGGCACAGCGGAGAATGTGAGTGAGGATCTGAGAGCTCTCAGCCTAGCCGGGAGGTGACACACAGGAAGTTGCTGGCCTACCCCAGGCTTGGAGGATGAGAGGGCATGAGCAGGGTGCAAGAGGGCAGGGTGTTCTAGGTACAGGGGACAGTTTGTGCAAGATCTGGAAGGGTGCCTGTGCAGAGGAGTTTGGGAACCTAGAAGGAATATTGCTTTATTCCAAGGCCACAGGGACCTAAGTCAGAGTTTGGGAGTGTGTGTGGGCGGCGGACAAGCCCCGCAGTTGGGGGGCCAGCTTTAAGGCCTGCCAGCCCTCTAGGAGAGCTAAGGTGTGGGGAGGTCCCTGCTCAGCGAGCAGAGTGGGAGAGAGCCAGGGGCAAGGAGAGAGACAGGGCTCTGCCACCACCTGGCTGTGTGACCTCAGGCAGGTTCCTGCCCTTTCTGGGCCCCAGTATCTCCCTCTGCAAAATGGATATGGGCCTGAGCCTTGAAGTCACGGGTGGGTAGGAGAGCTGGTTGTGTGGGGAGGGTGTAGCCTTTGATCAGCTGTATTAGGGGAGAGTGCCCAAGCCATAACCTTTCTGTGACTTGCAGGTGTGACCCCACATCCCTGCCCCCTGGGCCACCTGCAGGACGCCGGCCCCTGCCCCTCAGCAGACGCCGGAGAGAGATGAGTAGCAACAAAGTAAGTCCCCCTTCATTTCTTGTCCCCATCTCAGCCTTTTACTTCCTCAGCAAAATGGGCTCCTTTGGACCTGCCTCAGACCCAGGCCACCACCAGTGTCTCTTCCCTACCAAGAAGTGCCTGATGCCTGAGAGGCCCTGGCTTGAGCTCTGCTGTGGCCACTGATCTCTGGCTTTGGGCGAATTCCTATCTCTCTCTGGGCTAGGTCTACCTCTGTCCTCCTAGGTTTGACTGGTCCATCTGTGGTAAAGGATTGGCTGAGAAGGTGACTGGGAAGGGCGGGGGGGAGGGGCAGTGGTCAGAGTCAAAGACGACAGAATGTTCTGAGCATCACTCTGAGGGTGTCAGAGTGATCCATTCATTCACGTTTTCCTGAGCTGCCTCGGTCCCAGCCCACAGAGCTCATGGTCTAACTAGGGAGGACAGCAGTTTGAATGCAGTGTGACCGGTGCTGGGATGGGGGTGCCCAGGGGGCCGGAGGGGGTGGTGCCTGGACCCATCTGGAATGACGAGCAGGAGTGAGCCGGGCATGGCAGGTGGCAAGGACCCGAGGTGGGGGCCTGTGGGGTGGCTGGGCACTCACCAGCCTCTCCCCTCTCCAGGAGCAGCGCTCAGCAGTGTTCGTGGTTCTCTTCGCCCTCATCACCATCCTCATCCTCTACAGCTCCAACAGTGCCAATGATGTCTTCCATTACGGCTCCCTGCGGGGCCGCACCCGCAGGCCGGTCAACCTCAAGAAGTGGAGCATCACTGACGCGTACGTCCCGATTCTTGGCAACAAGGTAGCGTGACCGCTTTGGGGAGCTCTCCAAGACCGGGCTGACGGCTCATCTTGCCCACTGCCCACCGTCTCTGTTCCCACCTCCTCCACCTCTTCTCTCTGCTACTTCCATTCTTCCTAAAGGAAAGGGGGGCGCCCCAGCAGTCAAGGCCCTGGTTCCAGTGCCTTTAGCCCCCTGTTGGCTGTGTGACCTCCGACAGGTGCCTTGTCTCTCTCTGGGCCTCTGTTTTCTTCAAGGTCCCATTTTTAGTGCTGATATCCTACTGCCTCCTGAGTCAGAATCCCTAAGGAGAGGTGTCTCTGGTCTTCACAGATCTCTGTCTCTGCTGGGGAGTCCACACAGGGTTTGGGAGCCGAGCACTCGAGTACTTGACAATACAAAAACAGTCATAATAATGGCTGTCCTTTGTCAGTTGCCTGCTGCGTGTGCTGGGCACTGTGATTAGCAGTAATCATCCTACCGACCCTGTGAGGCCAGCATTGTTAGCCCCTTTGAAGAGATGGGGAAACCAAGACTCAGAGAGGTAAAGTCACTTATCCAAAGCCACATAGCAAGGGAGGGGAGGAGCCAGGGTATTGCCCCAACCCCCCTCAGAGTTGCAGCTGTGTAGAGAAGCCAAACGTTATTCCCAGGGCTTCTGTTTGCCTTGGGTAGCCATGAGACTCAGGTTGTGTTTTTGGGGTTCACCCTATAATCCTCTAAACCCTAAATGTTTTCCAGGATGCCAGGGAGATAATCAGTGGCCTGGAATATGGACACCTTCCAGGAGGAGGAGGTCTCCCGATCCTGCCTGTCTTCCTCTCCTCCCTCACAAATCCTCCTAAGTCTCTCAGGATCTGAATACATCCTTACTGGGAAGGGGCCCATAGATCAGCACCTAATTGAGACCCTAAGAACTCTTAAAATAAAAATAATGGAACCTGGGAAAAGTGGAAGAGCTTGAGTGTAGGTGACACAGCAGGGAATGAGGTAGAGCTGGGCTTGTGGCTGCTTCCAGCCGGACAGGGGAAGCCAGGAGAGCCCCTGGAAAAGTCATCAGTTGAGGTCCATGGGACCTGTTGTTGGATTTTGGAGTAAGGGCTCAGGGAAGACTGCCTGGAGGAGGTAGAACCTGAGCTTAGGCTTAAAGGGTAAACAGGATTCCGTGGGCAGAAAATAGGCCCCAGAGAACATGTGGTTCCAACTCATTCACCAGTGGGGAAACAGTGGGGCCCAGAGGCCCAGAGGCCCAGAGGGGGCTTCCACACCCTTTCCTGACTGACAAGGTGGGGTCTTGTTTGTGGGTAGTGTGGAAATGTCAGGGGTGCCCTGGGGAGGATGCCTTCTTAGGGGAACTGGACTAAGGTTGGGGCTCTGTGGCCATATAGACCTGGCTTCCTACCCAAACACTGCACTCCTCTGCTGTGTGACTTTGGGGACATCCCTGCATGACTGTCCTGTCCTCCTGTTCCTTCAGTCTGCCCTAGCCGAGTGGCCTTCTTTTGCTTCTCAACACACTGTGGTCATTCGCACTTCAGAACCTCTGGTCTTGCTTGTTCCTCCTGCCTTGAGTACTTTCCTATGTGGTTCCTTTTCATCCTCCAGGTCTCAGCTCCGAGAGCCCCCCCCCCCCCCCGTGAACTTTCTAGAGTAGCCGCCACTCCTGTCCCTCTTGATCCCTTGCCCCTACCGTATTGTCTTTGTAGCATGTTTTACTCACCACCTATCATTAGTTTGTCTTTTATTTGTTTACTGTCTGTCTCTCTGACCGTGAACCTCTTGAAGGCAGGAGTGGGGTCCCTTTTATTCATTGCTCTGTCCCTGGTATTTGGCCATTAGCCAGCTTGCTGTAATATTTGTTGAATATCAAGTGAATAGCCTTTAGTTTCCCTGTCTTTAAAATGGGCAAAATAGGGGCGCCTGGGTGGTTCAGATGGTTAAGTGTCTGCCTTTGGCTCAGGTCATGATCCCAGGGTCTTGGGATCAAGCCCCGCATTGGGCTCCCTGCTTGGCGGGGAGCCTGCTTCTCCCTCTCCGTCTACTGTCCCCCCTGCTTGTGCTCTCTCACTCTCTGTGTCAAATAAATAAATAAAATCTTTAAAAAAAAAAGGGCAAAATAGGGGCACCTGGGTGGCTCATTCAGTTGGGCAGTCAACTCTTGATTTCAGCTCAGGTCATGATCTCAAGCCCGATATTGGGCTCCGCGCTTGGCGTGGAGCCTGCTTAAGATTCTTTCTCTCCCTTTCCCTCTCCTCTGCCCTACCCCCCCACCCCGCGCTCTCTAAATAAATAAATGAATAAATGAATAGAAATAAAATAAAATGAGCAAAATAATGCCTGCCTCCTAGAGGCCTGGATGTACGGAGCATAGGGCTCGGCACTGAGTGGATGTGACAGACAGTGTTGATTTTCCTTGCCCCCTCCCAGACACTGCCCTCCCGGTGCCACCAGTGTGTGATTGTCACCAGCTCTAGCCACCTGCTGGGAACCAAGCTGGGCCCCGAGATTGAACGAGCCGAGTGCACAATCCGCATGAACGACGCGCCCACCACGGGCTTCTCAGCAGACGTGGGCAACAAGACCACCTTCCGCGTGGTGGCCCATTCCAGCGTATTCCGGGTGCTGCGGAGGCCCCAGGAGTTCGTCAACCGGACCCCTGAAACCGTGTTCATCTTCTGGGGGCCGCCAAACAAGATGCAGAAGCCCCAGGGCAGCCTTGTGCGTGTCATCCAGCGGGCAGGCTTGGTGTTCCCCAACATGGAGGCCTATGCCGTCTCTCCCGGCCGCATGCGCCAATTTGACGACCTCTTCCGGGGTGAGACGGGCAAGGACAGGTACCAGCCTCCTGCCTGCCCCCTCTGGCCAGCCCTGTGCTCTCCCTCAGCATTCTCCGCCCAGAGGGCCTGTTATTCCCAGCATGCACTGTTCTGAGGGTGTGGTCACTTCCTGCCACCCTCTGGTTAGGTTTTCCTCGGGAATTTTCTTCATGTCCAGCCCCTAGCAGGAGTCACTTCCAACATGCTCTGCATTGTGTTGTCTCCCCAGGAGGGCTTCCTCCCAGCATGCATTGCTCTGAGGGAACAGGGCTCCTAGCATGCTCTGCTCTAAGGTGTGCCTAGCATCTTTCTAGGAGAGCTCCCCACAGCTCGTGGCAGGTATTCACTGCACCCAGCATGTCTTGCTTTAGGCATGTAGTTGCTCCCAGCATGCTCTATCCTAAGGATACATCTTTCCCAGCATGTCCTTTTCTGGCTGATCTCCCCAAAGCAGCTAGGCCTCTGCTATCCAATAGAAATATAATGCAAGCCATATATGTAATTTAAATTTTTATAGTAGCCAAATTAAAAAAGTAAAAAGAAACAGGTAAAATTAATTTTAATATATTTTATGTAACCCAATACATCCAGCATATAGATCCTTTACTTTGTTTGATTTATCCCTAAATATTTAAGATTTGAGGGAGCTATTATAAATTATATTTAAAATTTTAGGGGTTCCTAATTATTCATTGCTAGTATACAGAAATACGATTGATTTTTGTGTATTGACTTTATATCCTATAATCCTGCTAAACTTACTTATTGGTTCTGGGAGATTTTTCTAGGTTCATTGGGATTTTCTTTACACGTAGTCATGTTGCAAGGACATGTAATTCAGAACAGTTTTATTTCTTCCTTTCCAATGGGTATACATCTTATTTCTTTTTCTTGCCTTATTACACTGGCCAGGACTTTTGATACAAGGTCAAGTTGTATGGGGAGTGGTGAGAGTAGCCTTGGTCCCAGTCTTAGTGGGAAAGCATTTGGTCTTTCATCATTGAATAAGATGTTAGCTATGGAGTTTTTAGCTGTCCTTTATCAGGTTGAAGAAGTTCCCTTCTCTAATTTGCTAAGAGTCTTCATCATTATTGGATATTGAATTTTATCACGTGTTTTTTTTGCCTCAGTTGATATGATCATGTGGTTTTCCTTAAGGCTATTACTATGGTGGATTATACTACCATATATATTTTTGAATATTGATTGATTTTTGAATATTGAATCAGACTTGCTTTTCTGGAATAAACTGGTTATTACACCACCAGTAATACAGCACCTCACTTGGTTGTGGTGTATTATTTTTATATATTGCTGGATATGATGTGCTAGTATTTTGTTGAGATTTTTGTGTCTGTGTTCCTGAGAGATATCGATCTATAGTTTTGTTTTTGTACTGTCTTTACCTGACTTTGGTCTTATGGGTAATGCTGGCCTCAGAAAATGTGTAGAATTGGTGTAATTTCTTCTTTAAATGTTTGGTAGAATTTGCCAGTGAAACTATCTAGGCCTGGAGAGTTTTTTTTTCGAAGGTTTTGGATGATGAATTCAATTTCTTAATAGTCACACATACTCAGGTTAATCTGTTTCATCTTGGCTGAGTTTTGGTAGTTTCTGATTTTCAAGAAATTGGCCTATTTCATCTAAGTTGGGAAATTTGTGTATGTAATTGTTTATGGTTTGCTTATTGCCCTTCCCATGTCTGCGGGGTCTGTGATGATATCCTCTGTTTTATTCTTGATATCGGTAACTTGTGTCTTTTCTCTCTTTGTCAGTCTCACGAGAGGTTTATTTTCTTTTTAAACTTCCCAAAGAACCACCTTCAATCAAATATATCCAAACTCTTTTCAGTTCAACATATAGTCAAAAACTACCAGTGACATTTTCTGTGCTCGTTCTTTCATACTAAAGCATCCTGTTCATATTTATACTGATAGCACATTTCAGCCACACGTCATGTGCCCACCTGTGCCCGCATGTGGCTCCTGGCTGCTCTAGTGGGCAGCTCCGTTCTAGGCCCTTGGCTCCTTTCCATGCCCTGCTCTGAACCTGTGGTCACAGCGTGACCTTCTCTGATGAGGCTCCCGTTAGGCGTTTGCTTCTAATGTGGGCACAGCGGCTTCTAGCAAGCTCCTTCAAGCAAGACCATGAGCCTAGTAAGTTCATGGTCACTTGCAACCTGCCCTACTGTGACTAATCTCCCCAGGAGTTGATTCCCAGCATGCGCTGTTCTTTCAAAGGAGCTCTCCCCACACCCCGCATCTCTGCCCAGACAAGCCCTCTGCCAGCATGTACATGCTCCCACGGTGGGGCTGGACTAAGGGGTCACCGAAGTGGGGAGAGGGCCCCAATGGAGGGGGCGTGGGAGGAGTTCTGGGAAGCTCCAGGTGGGGTTGACCATTCCTTCCCATCTGCATGCCCCCTCATCATGCCCCCTCTCTGCCCCCAGGGAAAAGTCCCATTCGTGGTTGAGCACCGGCTGGTTCACCATGGTGATTGCAGTAGAATTGTGTGACCACGTGCACGTCTATGGCATGGTCCCCCCCGACTACTGCAGGTGAGCCCCCCCCTCCCAACAACACCCAGTCACTGGCTGCAGGATGGAACCCCGGAAACTTTGGCTGGGGGGTGCCTTTGAGGGCCTCTATTTAATGGTATTCAAACTGCTCTGCGGAGATCTAGGCTTCGTGGGGCTACCTATCTCAGGGGCCTCCCCTCAACTCAGCCAGAGTCCAGAGTTCGTATATTAATAATCACTATCATTAATAATATTATACAACAAGCCCGCTACGTGACAGCTCTTCTTCACCGAGTACTGACCATGTTCCAGGCCTGGCTACATTTGTTAGGTCATTTACTCCTCACAGGGACCCTAATGGACAGTTGCCTTATTCTTTCTGTTCCGGAGATGAGAAAAACTGAGGAAGACGTTTTGTGAGTGGCCTAAGGTCCCACAAACAGTAAGCACTGGGGCCAGGCTCCAGAGCCCTTACTTCTTACCACTACCCTACACTACCACCCTCTTAAGGAAAGGAAAAGTTTCAATCATATTAAAAGAAAAAGAAAAAGTGGGGTGGTCATAAATCTAGTCCACCCTACATCCATTTTACAGATGGGGAAACTGAGGCTCTGGGAGGGGCAGGGATTTCCCCCACTGAAGTCCTCTAGCAAGTCAGGAGCTGGGAAGCGCAAGGGCCCCACTGGTGCCTCCCCCTGCCCTGACCGCTCCCATCTGCTCTGCCCCAGCCAGCGGCCCCGCCGCCAGCGCATGCCCTACCACTACTATGAGCCCAAGGGGCCAGACGAGTGTGTCACCTACATCCAGAATGAGCACAGCCGCAAGGGCAACCACCACCGCTTCATCACCGAGAAGAGGGTCTTCTCCTCCTGGGCCCAGCTGTATGGAATCACCTTCTCCCACCCGTCCTGGGCCTAGGTCACCCTGCCTGTGGACCTCTCACGGGGGTGCGCCAGAGGCCGCTCTCCTCCCAGCCACTCAACCAAGGGCCATCTCCTGGCCAATCAAGGCTGGCCGGAGTGTCTTCGGGCCAATCAGGGCCTTGTATCCTCCAGCCAGTGTGGGCCTGGGGGTGTCTCTTGACCAATCAGGGATTTCAGCTATGTGGTTAATCAGGGGTATTGGAGGTATTTCTTGTCCAGTCAGGGTCTGAGCATAGTCAATCAGGGTATTTCTGAAGTTATCTGAGGCTAAGGACATGTGCTTTCCCACGAGGCCTTGGTTCAGAGCCCCAGGATGGACCTCCCCTCCCGCAACACTCCCTGTTGGCTGGGACAAGGGGGTCCTGTCCGGAGCTGGGAGTTCTGTGCTGCTCCCTCACTTCCCAGAGCCAGAAAGAGAGGTTGCACGGGAGTGGGAGCTGTGTCTGGAGGCCAGGCCAGGGCATTTGTGGGGTGTTTGGGGGGGGCGGTGGCTCCTAGAGGTGGGAGCCAGCATCCGGGTCTTGGCTCTGCCCTGAGTGGCTTTGGACAAAACCCTTGCCCCCTCTCTGGTCGCCATCCTGCCTGTGTTAGGTTCTAACGTGGAGTCTGAGGCCCCCTCCTAATTTCCCCACTGACCTCCTTGGGTCTGTCTTCCCTAAGACTGGACCCCTCCAGCCACCACCCCTTGCTGGGGGGCTCAACTCCCTGGGAGTCTAGAGTCCCCTTCCTCACCTCCTCCTGGAAACTTAGGGTATTTTTGCGTAAACTCCCACAGGGTTTGGGGGGGGAATCTAATAGGAAAGGGACAAACCTTCAGCTGTTTTCTTAGTCCCTCCACTCCGCTGCCATTAGTTTGGCTCTTAAAGAGCCAGGCTCCCTTTTCTGCCATCCAGCAGTGAGGCTTTCCACCTGTTGGAGCAGCCTTTGGGGCTGAGAAAGGGGAATCCCAGCCAAACTGGGGTTTCATGCAGTCCCTTTGTCTGCAGCTGCTGGAGTCGTCCAAGGGTCTCCCCTCAGCTGGGCCTGGGAAGGCTCTCAGGGGACCAGGAGCCACGTCGCCTGGGTTCTGCCCCATCACTCTACATCAGGCACTTTTTTGCTGGACCTCAGTGGGGTGGGCTTGCCCCTGCTCTTCCAGAGCCTGGAAGGGAAGACTGGAGGGCTTCCTGGAGGAGGCTGTGGAGCGGGAGGGGTCAGGTGGAGGAGGAAGAGGCCAGCAGCAAGCCTTTGCACATTGGGGTGGGGGCTGGGAGCCGGCGACTACCCCACACTTGGTTTTGTAATGATTTGTACAGGAATAAATGCACCTAAGCTCTGGTTCTGTTTCCTGTGTCTCTTGGATCCAGCTTGGCTCTCTCTGGCCCTGCTGTGGGCTTCCTCAGGACAGTGCCCACACCCTCCAGGCTGGGAGCTCACACACAGGATGGCCAGCTTTTGCAGCCGGCCAGTGAGTCATGTATTTTGCAGTTTGGGTGGAGGCCTTGCAGCTCCAGAGGTGTGTGGGGTTCCCGGAACCAAGCCCACCTGGCTTTTCCAGTCCCTCCTCCCCCGTTCCTGTGTCTCAGGCAAGTCACTTCACCTCTCAGAGCCCTGGTTCACTCATGGGTGAGACAGGTCCAGGCACTGTTCTCTAGGTTCTAGGGAGTTCTAGGAAGGGGAGGGGCCCTGTGGCAGTTCTGTCCCAGACAGGCCCTGGAGGGTGCTAAGGACTGCGGGACAATGACACAGGGCACTTTCTAGAGGTGACATTCTTCTGAGGCCTGAAGGAGGAGGAGGAGGCCTGCAGAAGTTCGGGGGCGGTGCTTCTGGCAGGGAGAAGGGGGAGGGGGGCATGATAGCGCTGTCGCGAAAGCAGCTTCAGGGGACTGGAGGGAGGAAGCCAGAGCAGCACGATGAAGGGGAGACTGCTGGGGGCGGGGGCTCAGAGTTTGGTTCTAGGGCCTGGGGGCGCTGAGGGCAGGGAGTGGAAATTTCCTGCAGGGCCCAGGGGGAAGGAGGCCGCAGGGCTGCAGCCCTGGGAGGAGCCTGGTGAGTCCTGGACTCCACAGGGCTGCCGCCACCCTCTAGGCAAAAGGGTTTGTTTACTCCCAGTTGGCAGGAGGAAGGGGGTCCGTGACCCTGGCAGATTACAACCTGTTTAGGCAGATAAGATGCCCTTGGGAGCGGAGGCCTGACAAAGGGCGCTGTGTGAGACCAGGGTGGGCTGCGGGGACTCGGGGGAGGAGCTCTCCCCGGGCACAGGGCCAGCTGGGAGGGTGGGCCACAGAGCTGGGAGGCGAGAGGGGCACCCTGCGTTTGTCTCTCGCCCAAGTGTAGGTTCATGCAATATGCCGTCACGTGTCTTGCGCTGCGTTAGGTGCAATTGGTGAGGGAGGGAGAATGGCCCGAACAAAACCTGGTGGGGGGACCCACAGCCACTCAAGTCAGCAGCGAGGCCACAGAAGGAGGGAGCAGTGGGAAATGAGGCTGCTTGGGGCTAGATGGGAAAAGGCCCTGAGTATCAGCACGAGATGGGCTAAGTCACAGCCCTTGGACGGCAGCAGGATGGACAGGAGGCCGGGACGTTGCAGGGCCCAGACCTGGGGCTCACCAGGTACAGTAATGGTGGTGGTGGTTGGCCTGTCAGAGGGACAGGGACTCCTTGCAAAGTCCTTACGTGGGGGGCCTAAGGCCCTGCAAGGGAATGGTAAGATGGCAATATGGCACACTTCCAGTCCCACACAAAGGCTTCTGGGAATCTGGGTGCAGGCAGAGGTTTCTAGGTAGATTCCCTCCCAGAACACTGTGGCCCTTTTGTCTGCACATTTGTGGGCATGAAGGGAGGTGCCATAGGAGGGCATTAAGAGGGGGTTGGTGGGGCGCCTGGGTGGCCCAGTCAGTTAAGCGTCTGCCTTCGGCTCAGGTCATGATCCCGGGGTCCTGGGATCGAGCCCTGTGTTGGGCTCCCCGCTCAGTGGGGAGCCTGCTTCTCCCTCTCTCTCTGCCTGTCGCTCCCCTTGCTTGTGCTCTCTCTGTTAAATAAAATAAAATCTTAAAAAAAAAAGAGGGGGGCTGGTTGCTGGGGGTGGACCCTGGGACAGTTCAATTTAGCATCAGAAGGTAGGACTTGGGAAGATGCTGAGGGCAGGAGGCACGGGGCCCTCAACCCCACAAACTCACTGCCTCAGACGGGACCCAGCAGAGACTGGTCCACTCACTGCCAAAACTAACTTCCTAAAGCGACCTCACTATGGTCCTCTCTGCTCTGAAACCTTCACTGGCACCCCAATGTGACCAGGACCAAACCTACCTCTTCCTTTGGGGTTCAGAGCCCCCCATATCCCTGTGCATCCCTTTCCCAGTTACCTCTCTGAGGCCTCTACCCCTAACCCCCCCCTTGGGGCTGGGGGCATCTCCCACCATCTGCAAACCTGACGTGTCCTTCCTGAAAGTAGCCACTCCAGCTGTTGCCTACAATGCTCAGCTCAGCGCCCGCCTGGGGCAGCTAGGCTCTGCGTGGTTCCAGCTGTGAGCCTCAGAGTGAGGCTGCCCCAGAGTCAGCCTCCCCCCAGCTGGCTCGTTTCAAGCCTTGGGATTCTTTCTTTAACCAAAATATTTTTTAAATATTTAAAAAATTGGTTTCATTTTATATGTTTTTAGGGTGTTTTTTTTTTTTTTAAAGATTTATTTATTTGAGAGAGACAGAGCACAAGCAGGGGGAGGGGCAGAGGCAGAGGGAGAAGCAGACTCCCCCCTGAGCTGGGAGCCCAATGCAGGGCTCCATCCCAGGACCCCCGAGCCAAAGGCAGACGCCTAACTGACTGAGCCACCCAGGTGCCCCAGGTTTTTTGTTTTTGTTTTTTTTCACGTTACAAAATAACGTAAACCATACAAATGATACAGGATAGAGGGTATCGCCTGGTCCCATTCCCTGTTAACAGTCTAAGATATAATCTTCCAGATTTTTCCTCCATGCAATTTTTTCCCTTTCCCCCTCCCCCTGCTCGCCTTCCCTTCTTCCTCCCTCTCTTCCTCCCTGCCTTTTTCCTTTTTTTTTAAGTTGCAGCTGGGAAAAAAAGTCCTGACACTTCAATATCCCAGCATTGGTGGAAAATCCACAGGTCATACACAAACAAAATTAAAAAAGTACTCAAACACAGAAATTCGGTTGGTTGGAGAGCTCATTGGACGTCCAACTTGCTCAAATAGAATTATAAAAAAGCAAAATTGTGTTTTTCACAGAGACTTCAATATGGCTGAGACAAGAATGCAGAATAAAATAGGTACTTAAAATTGTTTTTTTCCCCCAGTTTTTAAGATTTTAAAACTAATTTTTATTGTGGTAAAAACCACATAAAATTTACTACATACCCGTTTTTAAGTGTACAGTTTGGGAGTGTTAAGTACACTTACCTTGTTGTAAAACATCTCCAGAACTTTCTCATCTCATGTGTCTGAAAGTCGAAATCTATGAAACAGTAACTCTGAATTTCCCCTTCCCCACCCAGCCCCTGGTTGCCATTCTGCTTTCTGTTTCTATGAATTTGAGCACTCTAGAGACTTCATATCAGTAGTATCGTACAATATTTGTCTTTTTGTGACTGGCTTATTTCAGTTAGCATCATGTCCTCAAGGTAGATCCGTGTTAAAATTGTTTTATGTATAAAGTAATAGGTGCTTGTTTTATTTTTAGAAAGAAAGAAAGCCAGCCAGCCAGCCAGCCTCTAAGTAAGAAGTGAAAGTCCCACCTCTTCCAGGGGGTCATGGACACACACACCCCATCCCGCCCCCTCTGTTCTGCTTCCTTTCATTGACTTAAAGATACCATGGATTTGATTATAAAACAACACGATTTCAGAGACGTTAAAAAAAAAAACAAAACAAAACCAAAAACCCGTAGGAATAGATTTTACACACACACACGCCCCTGCATGTTTAGAATTATTTTCACTGGGCTCTTTGCCTATTTCTTTTGCTTGGGCAGTCAGCCACACAGACCTCTGGCTTCCTTTCTCTTGTGGACTCGAACTGCAGAGTCCCACCGCACCCCAGCCTGGCTGCACCACCATTCCTCCCATCAGTCAGACCCCACTGGCACTGGAGAACCATCCTGTACACATTTTGTGCCCACACAAAATGGGGGTCTGAGAACTGTAATTTGGGGAGCACAAATTTAGGGAGCAACCCAAATTGTGTCCCGTTGAGGAGTAAAAGCCAGGGGTCTTCATTAGCAAATTGCAGAAGTATTAGGAAGACCATACAAATTGTTTTCCAAACATTATGATTGGAAGAGAGAATGACATTTTACAGTATGTCAGGTTTCTTTTACGTGAGGACAGTTACCAGGAAAATATCCGATTTTTATCAAGAATGGGCGTGGAGGGGCACCTGGGTGGCTCAGTCAGTTAAGCATCTGCCTTCGGCTCAGGTCATGATCCCAACGTCCTGGGATCGAACCCCATGGTGGGCTCCTTGCTTGGTGGGGCCTGCTTCTCCCTCTCCCGCTCCCCCTGCTTGTGCTCTCTCTCTGTCAAATAAATAAAATCTTTTTTTTTTTTTTTAAAGATTTATTTATTTATTTATTTGACAGAGAGAGACACAGCGAGAGAGGGAACACAAGCAGGGGGAGTGGGGGAGGGAGAAGCAGGCTTCCCGCGGAGCAGGGAGCCCAATGCGGGGCTCGATCCCAGGACCCTGGGATCATGACCTGAGCTGAAGGCAGATGCTTAACCAACTGAGCCACCCAGGCGCCCCAAATAAATAAAATCTTTAGGAAAAAAAAAAGAATGGGGGTGCAGCAGCTCTGTGTTCCGTCAGACGCCCTTGTCCAGTTCAATAGTTTTTTTTGTGTCAAAAATTGGATGAAGTTTTCGTCCCCAAACGAGGTTTCAGGTTCAGAGATTCTACACAGGTTCATGCTGGGGCGTCTATTTTACAGGTGTGACCCTCGCTTTCCTCCAGGTTTAAGGATTCGCAGACCCAGTGTGAGCCCAGCACTCTGCCCAGTGCCTGGCACAGTGAGTGCTCATTCATGGGAGCTGTTCTTTTTTTCAGGATGGCCGGCCCCCTATCCAGGTACCCACATCCCATTCAGCATTCTGAATGACCCACCCCCTCCTGCTCACCTCTTGGGGGCTGCCTGGCAGTGTGATGAAGGCAGAGCTGATTTTTTATAATCGTCTACACAACCCGTAGCTGAGAAATGGGTACCTGGATGGTCTTTGGGGTCCTGAGAGAGTTTCAGTCCCAGAGGCCTTCTTGGGCCCCTTCTAACCAGAGAGGAGGAGTTCTGGGTGGGTTTCCGCCCAGGGGCCTCTGGGCAGGATCTGAGGAGGGGTGGGGGGACTGGCCTGGCAAAGCCCCCAGAATCCATGCATCGGCTGCCTCCCACGCTGGGTCCTCCCTCTGCCAACAATTTGCCGTGGGATTTTGTGCAACGAGTCTCTTCTCTCTAGGTCTCAGTTTCCCCAGCTGTCATACGGAACCCGGTCCCATTTCCCCTGCAGCGATGTGGGCACAGGGCAGGGCAGGCAGGACGGGAGAAAACCCTGCAGGCTCAGCCACCTGGGGGTGCACGGTGCGGGGCGGCGGCCTTGCTCTGGCTTCCCAGCGGGGCTCACCCGGGTGCAGGCCCCCCTCCCTCCCGGGCCGCTCTCCCTCCCTCCTTCCCTCCCTCCCTGCCCTCGCCGAGCGCCGGCTCCCGGCATGCTGCGCGCTGCTGACAGCCTTATAAATAGTCGCCTTTGCGGGCGGCGGGCGAGGACGGGCAGGGCAGCACTGGCCCCGGCGCCCGCCGCACCCCTCCCCCAGGTCAGTGTGTGCCCGCGTGCGTGTCCGGCCGCGGGGGGGGGGGGCGCTCTGGGGGGGGGGGGGGGGGGCGCTCTGGGGGGGGGGGGAGCCGCGCGCGCCTGGGGCCGCGGGTCCGTGTGTGTCCGGGCATCCTCGGGGTTTGTGCGGCTGTGTGTTTGTACGGCTGGGGGGATCCGTGGGGATTCGCCCGTCCGGTCTTCGCAGGCTCTGCTCGGGCTGTCTGTGCCACCCTGCGTGTGCCCGCGTCGGGGGATGTGTGCTGCAGTCCCTCCTAGCCTCCTACACAGTCGCCCCTTTGTCCAGGCTGGCACTCCTGACGCTGGGGCTCCAGGTCCCTGCCCTTGGCACGTCCCAGCTGGGGCCCTGGGAAGGGGGCTGTGGCCGCACGCCCTGCCCTGGAGGACCTGGCGGGGCCGCCTGTGAGATTGGAGGAGCTATCCTGCTGTGCCATTTTGAGTGCTGGGGGGCCAGGAAGCCCCCTGGATGTTTGGCCCCCTGCCCCAGCCTCCTGAAAGGGCGGGGGCTCTAAGGGAGCCCCTGGGGCCAACACGTGGGACCTTTCCTGAGCACCGCTCAGGTATCCACTCAGGAGTCTCCAGCAGCAGCAGGACAGGGCCTGGGGGGTGCAGGCCCAGAGAGGGGACACCAGCTGCCCAAGGTCACACAGCTGAGGGATGAGCCCTTAAGTGGCTGTCCCTCTGGGCCTCAGTTCCCCAGGCCCCTGGGCAGACCACCGAGTCACGAGAGGAGTTGCTGCAGCCTGGATCTGGGGTCCTTGTAAGGCCTGGGTGCTGAGCCGGTAACCCAACTCCGTCCTGGACCCCTGGCATCTGTGAGTCCTCACCACCCAGGTTATTTTGGACCAAGGAAGTAGCAGGTGCCAGCAGGACAGAGGGGCTTAGGTTACTGGGAGGAAGCAGGGCAAGGTGGGTGGGAGGCCACTCCACAGGGTGTCACCTCATGCTCTCTCTGGCCTGGGGACCGTCCTCCTCCCTTGCCTGCTGCTGTGGGGCCTTGGCAGCTCTACCCTTCCTTGAGCACACTCAGCAGGAAAGGGGCTATAACTCATGCCCCACGAGTGGCGGGACAGTCAGCAAAGCTGCCTAAAGACCTACTGGGTGCCAGGCCTAAAGCAGCAGAAAATGCAGCCCGAGTTTGACCCCAGCCAGGCTCTGGGGCAAGTCTCTCCTCCTCTTCAAGCCTCAAATCACTTCCAAGACAGCTGTGAGCACAGCGTGAGGCCCCCAGCCCTATGCTCAGCCCGGGGCCAGGCCCAGTCCCATGGGGCACACAAGCCAGTGGTACAACAGAGGGGTCCAGTACCATGTGGCGTGTGCGACGCTGGGGGCATTTGAAGGAGGCACCTGCTAGTGTGGGAGTGGAGGACAGAGTCCAGGAAGACTTCCTGAAGGAGGTGACACCTAAACTGAGTCCTAGCCAGAAGCACCTGGGGAAAGGCATCCAGACATCAGGTGCAATGGTAGCCAGGGCCTGGAGGTGGGACACGGTCATAGTGGGTGAGGAAGCTCCAAGCAATTCAAGCGGTGGCTGTTAAGGCTGCAAGGGGTTGGGGGGGGGGGGGGGGTGGGCGCCTGGATGGCTCAGTCGTTAAGCGTCTGCCTTCGGCTCAGGTCATGATCCCAGGGTCCTGGGATTGAGCCCTGCATCGGGCTCCTGCTCGGCGGGGAGCCTGCTTCTCCCTCTCCCACTCCCCCTGCTTGTGTTCACTCTCTCGCTGTGTCTCTCTCTGTCAAATAAATAAATAAAATCTTTAAAAAAAAAAAAGGCTGCAGAGGGTGGGTAGAGGTTGTTGGACCCTGTCATCCATGTTAGGGCTTTATCTTGGGAGCTAGGGGGCCACTCATTGGAAGGGTTTTAAGCAGGTGAGCGATGTGGTCTGATGCTTATCGGAGAGAAACCTGCAGATTGCCCAGTGGGGTATGGAGGTAGGGAGACCCATGGGAGGCTGGGGCAGCGGCCAGGCGCCCTGCTTGCAATAAAGAAGTGGTGGTGAGCACACAGGCTGGAGAGAGAGTTGGGATGTGCGTGTGCAGGGTGCAAGTGGGGTGTGGGAGAAGGGTGTTCACGCAGACTGGGGCCTCTGGTTGGGCAACAGGGCATGGAACTGGGGATGCGGTGGGGTCTGTGGGGACCCCAGGCCTGTCCAGGAATTGTAGACTTATGGGGCTGGGGAGGGAGGGCGGGGCTGGCTGGGCAGAGACAGGGGTCCTGGGAACCTGAAGTCAGCATTGTGAGGGTGGACTGAGGGCCTGTGGCTGGGGGGAATGCCAGGCAGAGGGAAAGCCAACCGAGGGTCGGGCGTCAAAGGTCAAGGCAAGAGTGACTGTGTTTGTTGCTGGTGGCCTTGGGGAGAGTGGGTGGGTGTGGAGGTGGCAACTCTAGGTGGAAGGAGAGGTTGAAGCAGAGTGGGGTCCCGGAGGGGGTGGGGTTGACTCACTTGCTTCGGGGAAGGCAGGTGGTGGAGCAAGATCCTCAAGGGGGTGAGGGGGCAAGGGTCATATGGGGGGGGTGAGAGCCTGGGCGCCCCCCCCCCATGAAAACTGTACAGGGCTGTGTCCCTTGAGCAGCTCCTGCAGCTTCCTCCCCCTCGGACCTCTGTGTCCCTTTGAGCATCCTCGTCCCAACCCCATCCAGGATGAAGACACATGCAGCTCAAGTCCCTCTTCCCACTTCCAGCCTCCACAGAGCTTTCCTCCCGGCCCTGGGGAGCGTCTCCAAGGTGTTGGGCAGATGCCTGTTTTCCGGGACTGGCAAGGGGAACAGCTCAGCAGTTGCTGACGCCACTGTTTCTGTCCCTCAGGACTGTCCTCGCCACCTGGCTCCTCCGGCGGGAAGAGGTGGACAGGAGGGAGTTGCTGCCCTTTTGTAACAGTGGACGTCCACCGAGGAAAGGTGACCTTCCCAAGGTCACCCAACCTTCGGGGCCCTCCATGCCCTGTACCCTTGGGAGCGTCAGGGTCTGGCACACACCGTGGGGCTGGGCAGGAGGGGGACGGGGTGTCGGGAAGGCCCCCTCACCTGCCCCACCTGTGCCCTTGTCTTGCAGCACGCTGACTCGGCTCCCCGGACCTCAGCAGGATGGAAGGTACCGAGGCTCTTCTTTGCTGCTTGCAGCCTGGGCCTCAGTGTGCCTGTCTGTTAAGGGGGTGTGCTTTTAGGAGACATTCTGGGAAGGGTTGGAGGAGGTTCTCCGGCTGCCAGAGGGGCCTGTCTGGGAGCCTCCAGCAACCTCCTCAGGCATCTCACGGGATCTGCCAGCTCTAAGATTAATTTTAGAAGCAAGGAGGCCTCCTTGAGGCTCCTGAGGGCCCCATAGCTCACCTCCTACACTGGTATTTATAGAGCTGAATCCCTGCCTCTTTCTAGAAAGGGTGGGTGCTGGCAAGGGGAGGCTAGCCCTGGGGAGAGGCCCCAAGTGTGCAAATGCCAAGCCTAACAAGGACGAGGCAAGGTCCAGCCCCTCTGTGGGACTCAGTTTCTCCATCCTCCAGAGGGGGTGGGTCTTGAGGATCTCTTGGGCGCTCCTGGTTGCTGAGGGCCGGGACCTGGAGGGAGGCATGTGGCCAGCAGAGCGCCTGGCTGGCCCGCCTCCTGCCAGTATCACCGCCCCATCCTTGGCCTTGTGCCTAGGCCTGGGCGGCTCTTAAAGGAGCCTGCTGCTGCTGCCTGAGCCGGCGGTCACCCTTCCACCCCTTGGGCCCCAAACATCAGCTGCCCGCGGGCTGTGGCCTCCCCTGCCTCCAGGTGGTACCCAGCACTTGGCAGGCAGTGATGGGAGCCCACAGGAGAAGCACTTCTCCTGACAGTTCCTCTAGGTCTCCAGCCGCAGGGCCAGGGGGCCCCTGGGAGCTGCCAAGCCTTCCTCAGTGGCGAGGGACAGAGAGCCAGAGAGGGGTGGGGACTCCTTTCCTAAGGTGACCCAGTGAGGGGAAGGCCGGGCAGCCTGGGAAGAGGGCACGGCTTCCGGTTCTGGGTCTGGCATCCTCGGAGCAGGCCCCTGCCTCCCTAGGCCTCAGTTTCCCTCGCGCGGCCAGGCTGTGGCCTTGCTGAGTTCTGAGGGCTGGTGAGGCAGAGGCTGGAGCAGGAGTTCGCCTCCCTCTCTGGGCGAGGGCTCTCCATGCCCACCGCAGCCCTTTTCCCTGGCAACCGTCTCCAGGGCAACATATGTTGTGGTTGCCAACTCCGGACTCGTACTGCCCAGGGAAGGCGGGCAATGGGCAGGCCCAGGGCCTGGGAGGGGAAGGGTAGGGGACGCGGGAGAACGGGACCATGGGGGCCTGCTGCTCGGGAAGACGCCGCACCGCGGAAGACTCTAAGGCCAGAGGTGACCCGCTGCTGCCCAGCCACCCCCCGGGGAGGGGCTGTGAGGGTCGGCATCTGAGCCCCTCGGAGCTGTCCTCAGCCTGTGCCGAGTCTGTGGCCTTTGCCTGGAACACCCTCTCCTGCCTGACCACTGAGCTTTGCTCAGCCCGTCGCTGGTCACTCGGGGCAGGAGCGTGAGGCCTGAGGCCCGGCACAGGCCTGGACGGCAGAGGTGCTTCGGGCTCTTTGTCAAGCGAGTCACTGAACTCTGCTCCCCTTTTCTGTCCCACAGAGAAGCTGAAGAAAGCCAAGATCATCTTTGTGGTGGGTGAGTCCAAGGCAGGCGGGGTCAGGCAGCAAGCAGGGAGAGGCTGGTGGGAGCCTGGGCCCGGGGCTGCACCCTGGGCTCTGCCCCTCCTCCGCTGGGTGGCGCGGGCAGATCCTCGCCCTGCGGCGGCCCCCGTTTCATGGGGCTTCTGAACGGGTGGGCGCTTGCAGGAGGGCCCGGCTCGGGGAAGGGCACCCAGTGTGAGAAGATTGTCCAGAAGTACGGCTACACCCACCTCTCCACCGGGGACCTCCTGCGGGCCGAGGTCAGCTCGGGCTCGGCCAGGGGCAAGATGCTGTCGGAAATCATGGAGAAGGGGCAGCTGGTGCCACTGGTGAGTGGGCCCGGTGGGGTGGGGGGTGATGATGGCCCCAAGTGGGCTCCCGCCAGCAAAGCCCATGATGCCCTGGGAATGCTGCCTTGATCTTCCCTGGCTCCAAACACTCCTGGCTCTGGTCCCCATTGCCCTTGGCAGGAAATTCTTTCTAGAAATTCCCGGAACTTCTAGGACCCCTGCCCCTGCCGACCCCTTCAGCCCCACACCACCCACTCCCCCCCCAGCTCTCCACCTTCCGGCTGCCCGGGCCTTTTGGTCCTGTCAATCTCATCAGATTCCTTCCTGCCTGGAATGTTCTTTCCTCCTCAGCATTCAGACCTCCCTGGCTCCACAGATTTGAGCTTAGACCCCCTCATTTTATAACTCCAGAAGGCCTCCTTCTTTGCCCATTCAACCTGTGTCATGCTTGGAAATTGCTAAATCAACCTCACCACACTGTGAGCTTCTTGAGGAAGGTCTGCTTTGTTCACAGTGGTGTCCTCGGGGCCCTGGCCGGGAGCTGGCTGGGAGGAGGGGCTGAGTCAGTATTATTGAATGAATGGATAGATGCATGAAGGGTTTGATCAACCAGTCAAGTCTTCACATTCAGAGAAGGCTTCCTGGAGAGGGAGGCTTGTTTGGAACATCTTTATTAGGGCAGAGGCCTGGAGGAAGAGGTGGGGAAAGGAGCTCATGACCTCTCCGTATTTTCCTGTGCCCCCAGGAGACAGTGTTGGACATGCTCCGAGATGCCATGGTGGCCAAGGTAGATACTTCCAAAGGCTTCCTGATCGATGGCTACCCTCGGGAGGTACAGCAGGGAGAGGAGTTTGAGCTGAAGGTAAGGTGCCACCTGCTGGGTATGTTTTGGGGCTGTGATGTGGGGTGGCCAGGCAGAGGCTGACATGATGGCCAGACAGAGTTTTGGGCAAAGAGAGAGAGAGACTAATTGTGGGGTCAGAGTGGGGAGAGGGGTAAGGAGGGAAACTGGGGAAGAGTTTCTAGAAGTCTTTCTAGAGGGAGAGGAAGCACAGGCTGGAGAGCTCACAAACCTGGGCTCAGGTTCTAGCTCAACAGGCCTTAGGCCAATCATTCTGCCTCCTTGAACCTCATCAGTGTCCCCATTTGCAAAATGGGGGGACACGGTTGGCAACAGCTGCCTTAAGGAGCAGAATGCGATTAGAGAGAATGTACCCTTCCAAAGTGGGGCTCGGCACCTTATAAACCCGTAGTCAGAGGGGCAGGGCGCAGGATGGACAGGGCTGGAAGGGTCAGGCTGGTGTGGGGAGAACAGAATCTAGGGGGCAGGGCAACCAGGACTGCTGTGGGAGAGGGGGTTCAGGCCTGGCTGGAGACCGCTGAGGCCAAGGAGTCCAGTCTCCTTCCATGGGCCACGGGGAGTCTGACTGGAAAAAGCAGGCCTCCAGGATGATGGCTCCGAGCTGCCTGAAACAGATGCCCGGCAGGAAAACAGCGTGGGGGCACCGCTCCCAAACACAGGCACACAAGCTCAGGGATATGCGCGTGCACACAGAGCGCATGCGTGCGCACACACAGAGCGCATGCGTGCGCACACATCCGGCAATGCACATACACGTACTCGTGCGATGCGTGCGTGTGGACACAGCACGCTTATACGCATGGATGTACACGCATGCGCATGCATGGGCGTGCGCACGCGCACACACACACACACACACACACATACCTCTGGGGTCACAGGTCATACTAGGGACACAGGGCTGCAAGTGGGGGAAGGCGAGGGGTGGGGCTGGCTCAAGGAGGTCTACTTGGCAGAGGGACTCCTTCCCGGCCTCGTGGGGAGGACCAGGCATCCCAATAGGTGGGGTGGGACCAGACCCCCACTCCCCACTTCCCAAGCCTGTGAGGCTGGGGCCTTCTTGGGCTTCCGAAGCTTTGAGCCTCATCCAGATGTAGATTTCACGTCCCGACCTTTAAGTGCCTGCAGGACCTCAAGAAAGTGTCTGCCCTGCTGCGGGCCTCAGTTTCCCTATCTTTGAAACGGAAGTGGGCTGGGTTTCCTCCAGACTAGGAGGCCATGGACACTGCGGTCAGGTGCTAGGCAGCCTCAAAGCATGTCCTGTCGTGACACACATGTACCAGCTGGGTAATGTCACCTCCGACCCTCAGGGCCACATCTGGAAAATGAGATTACTAAAAGCCTCCTTCCCTCCTGGGGCTGTTGTGGACGCTGCTGTGGGCTGTGGGCTCAGCACAGGGCCCAGCCCTGCCACGGCCTCCAAGGGTCCGGGCACCTGGTCTTCTCAGATCTGGACACCAGGGGGCATCAGGGCCTCGCGGAAGGAAGACCGGTCAGCCTTGTTCCTTCTTGCCCTTTGCGGTGGATGAAACGCTTATTCCAGTGAGATGCCTTGCTGCCCTCAGAGGGACTCCTGGCAGGGGAGAGGGACACTGAGTAAATAACCAGAGGCCTCCTGAGACATTCTGGGCAAAGAAGGAGAGAGGACTGAAGAGGGTGTCCCAGGGAGCTGGGGATGGTGGTGGGGGTGGCATCCAGGAAGACTGCCCCGGAGGAAGGAGATTTTTGTTCAAATCTGAAAGCCAGCACTTTGTATTGAGGTAAGGGTTCCTGGCATGAGCAAAGGCCTGGCGTGGGAGGAGGTGGGCGAGAGCCCAGACTACAGAGAGTCAATATGGCCAAAGCAAGGAGAGCGAAGGAGTGAGAAACACGAGAGGAGGAGGGCAGGAGGCTCTCTTCTGAGGGCACTGGGGAGCTATGGGAGAGGTTGGGAGCAGGGGAGTGGTTTTTGGAAGGTCCCTCAGGCTGCCTTGGGGAAGGGCTTGGAGGTCTGAGTGGGTCTCAGGTGGGGCCTCTGACTCGGGAGGATGGGGAGGCGGTGGCCCCAGGGGGCAGGAATGGGGCCCCTATGAGTACCGCTCCGCCCGCCCGCAGATCGGACAGCCCACACTGCTGCTGTATGTGGACGCAGGCCCGGAGACCATGACCCAGCGGCTCCTGAAGCGCGGAGAGACCAGCGGGCGAGTGGATGACAATGAGGAGACCATCAAGAAGCGGTTGGAGACCTACTACAAGGCCACGGAACCTGTCATCGCCTTTTATGAGAAACGGGGCATCGTGCGCAAGGTGCGCCCCCTGCAGGCCGCGGGTAGCCCTAGGAAATGGGTTTTTGCCTGGGGTGGCCAAAATTCCGGTGACCTTGGGCCAGGCCTTGGTCTCCCCACTGGCTCGGTGATGGGCTGCTGTCCCCCAGTGGCTGGGCTCGGAGAGCCAGGCCAGGCCTCTGGGGGAAGTGAACCCCTGCCTCGGTGGGGCCCACCCAGCCCTTCCCATCGTCTCTGCCCTCCCGGCCGTCTCCCCACAGGTCAATGCCGAAGGCTCAGTGGACGGTGTCTTCTCCCAAGTCTGCACCCACCTGGATGCCCTCAAGTAGCAGCACGGAGCCCTTCCCCAACCGAGCCCCGCCCCACCCCTGTCCTGCCTGAGGCTGTCCTGGCCTGAGCTCCACGCCTCCACCCTGCCAGGCTCGAGCACAGACAGAGGAAGCACTTTATCCTGTTTTCATGGACAGCCAAGCACTAAAGGCATTTCCAAGGACATTCGGTTTTATTCCTTTTTCTTTGCTTTCACTGGAGTTGATCCACGTGGTATGGCCTCTCCTAGCCCCTCAGCCCACCTTAGCCAGCTGTCCCCCCCCCCCCCCCCCCACTACCACGGGAAGATCCAGGGCCTTTCCTCACCCAGGGCATGCTGGGCCTGGGGCTCCAGGGTGACTGAGGCAGGATCCTTGTTCTCGGGGACTGACGGTGAGGCACAGCTGGGCCCCGACCTGGGTTCCTCCAAATCCTTGCTGGGCTGCCTTGGCCCTGACCCCTCATGTCTCTGAGCATGTTTTCTGCGCTTTACGCCCCTGGGGCCTGTGTGCAGCAGGAAGCCAGGTCATGGGCTGTGGGGGGGCTTCCTGGGCAGTGAGGATGGCGCACGTCAGCTGTCTGGGTGGGCAAGGAATTGGCTTCCTGGGCACAAGAAGGTCTGAGGGTCTGAAAAGGGCATCGAGATTGAATGGTCAGCAGTACGTCCCTGAGGAGGTGAGACATGGAGGACCTCCCACCGTACGTCCCTGGATAGGTCACCACCTGCCCTTTCTGAGCCCATTTCCAAATCTGAGTTAGGGTCCATGCCCCCTGCAACCCCCACCCCTCAAGGTGAGGACAAGAACACACTGATCAGGGGTGTAAGGCTGGCAGTCACCGTGGCCGTGGGAGCCGAGACCAGAGCGGCCTTGGAGATGAGCAGGGCTGGGGTGCTTTGGGGAGGGTGCCCCAGAATCCCCCGGGGGAGAACCATCTTCCCTTTCCTGTTCTTTAACTGTGACCGCATCACCGAGAAAGGCTCAACTTGGTGCTCACGTGTCCTTAACGCCTGTCCCAGCCCCAGCTGACTCCCTTTAGAAGCAAGAGGGCCTTCAGTGGGCCACACCTGGCTGGAACAAGACCCCACGAGGGGCTGATTGTGCCCATGCTGTGTCCCCTTTTATTTTTGGCAAGTGTGGCTGGTTTTCCGTCCACGTTACTTAAACTTTCCTTTAAAATAAACATATTTAAGTTATAAAAGTGAGTCTACTGAAAGAAGACAAAACAAATAAGTGAGAGCACAGGGAAGGTAGGAGAAGGCAGGCATCGTGTGGGGATGAGCCTTCCAGGCTGGGTGGGCGCACGGGGAAGGCCTCTGCCCCTGGTCTCTGTTCCCCAGGCCAGCTGGGGTGTGCAGGGGAGCCCCAAATGCTCCGTGACCTACCACCTCTGGGTCTCCATGTCACATCCATCCAAGTGGGCTAACACACACACACACCCACCTTCTAGCTCAGAATTGTCCAGATCAAGTGAGGAGGAGTGGGGAAGACATGCCAAAGATGATAAAGATCTAGAGAACTCACCTGACAGGAGCATCTTTGTGATCTTTTTTTTTTAATTATAGCATCATCGATTCAGGTGTGTCCCAGTTTAATGACAGCCTAAGGCTGACCCAAACTACTGTTCACCACAGAATCACCTTGTTCATTTAACAAGTTGAAAACTTGGGAAAAAAAAAAAAACAACCAAAACACAGAAATGTAAAAGGTCCAGTAACCGCCACCCCATCCTTTCCACCACAGACCTTCCTTCAAGGCTTCCCTTCGTGCAGCTGGTTCCTTGAGGTGGAGCTCTGGAGCGGGGCCTTGGAGATACCTAGGAGCTCACTTCCCCGTGAAAGAGGTCATGGAAGGGTGGAGGGGAGAGCTCTGAAGAGCCGCAGAGGCCTGTTAGATGGAATGCAGGTGAGAGGGGGTGCAGGAGCAAGAGACAAGCCTGGAGGGGCCAGATTTGTGGGGCCTTGAATGCCGACCCAAGTATCTAGTCTCTCCCCTAAGGGCAATGAGAGGCTCAGAAGGAGTTTTTTTTTGGGGGGGTGGGGGCGCCTGGGTGGCTCAGTCGGTTAAGCATCTGAATCTTGATTTTGGCTCAGGTCATGATCTCAGGGCCCTGCGTCAGCCTCAGCACACAGCGGGGAGTCTGCTTGAGGATTCTCTCTCTCTCCCTCCCCCACTCCCCCCCATGCATGCTCTCTCTCTAAAATTAAAAAAAAAATTTTTAAAGAATGTTTCTTTAATGAAAAATTACAAACAAACTGAAAATTAGAGGAAATAATATAATGAACCCCCATCACCAACATTTAGTAACTTCTGTCATTTCCCTATATTTCCTAAATTATTGTTTGACTTTTGACAAAGTATTTGCAGTAAATTACAGATATGAAGAAAAAAACTTCACCCCTAAAGTATGATTCTACAAAATAAGGGCATCTTCCTTCAAAACCACAACTCAGAGTTTCCATGACACTAAGTTAATGCTAATTTTGTAATTTATAATAATCAGCCCGCATGCAATTTTGCCCAGTTGTCCCCAAAATGTGTCTTTGTTCAAATCAGGGTACAACCCAGGATCACAGGCCGCCCTTGGTTGTGATAGCTGTCAGACCTCTTTCAACCTAGAATCCTTGTTACGACAACTGTCCTGCAGAGAGCTCCTTCCAGATTCACCCTTTGCTTCCTCCTGGTGTCGTCCAACTTGCTCCTCCATCTCCTAAATTTCTTGTAAACTGGAAGTTAGTTGTAAAGGCTTCATGGATTCAGGCTCAGCCCCTGGGGCAAGAACACCTAAGAGGTGAGGCTCAGGAAGGCCGTTAAAACCAGGCAGGGAGCCAGGACTGCAGCATGTCCAGCCTACAAGGGCACGCAAAGCTCCCGGCTCTGCTTAAAAAGCTGATTCTGCTTCAGCAGGGCTGCCCTGGCCGGTGAGGCTTGGCTGCTGGTCCGTGGCCCACACTGTGGGTAGCTCATGGAGAGCCTGCTCAGCGGAGGCCTGGCTCCCGGGGCGGGGGGGGGGGGGGGGGGGGGGGTGTCTGTAGGGTCAGCGAACGCCTGCTCATCTGCTCCTGTGGGCTGGGAGGTGGGCGTGGCATTGGGACCAGGCAGGAGACATCGCACTTGTCACACTCTTCACGTCTCTAGGGATGCTCCAGGCAATGGCTTGTCCCAAAGTACCGGAACATTCTGACCAGCCAGAGACCTCAGGGTCTCAGAGAGAGAGAGTGCTCTGTGGGGGTGGTGGCCTCAGATGCCCCCCCCGGACTGCGCCCCTAAGTCTTGGCCTGGAGGGCCCTGACGGCCTGGCCGGAGGCGCTGAAGTGGGAGAGGAAGGAAGCGGGGAGCAGAGGAGGCCAAGGCTGCCGCCTCCCAGCCTCGAGAGGGGCCTCGAGTAAACAGGAAGGCCTGGCGGCTCCACAGTGGGGGGGCTTCGGAGGGGTGGGGGCCAGAGTCCTACTGCACATGTGTGGCCTGCGAGCACAGAGCTTCCTCGCTGGGGAAGCTGACCCAGAGAGGTTGTGTGACTTGTCCCAGGCCACACAGCAAGGCAGGGGCACGGGGCTCGACCCTCACCTGCCTCCTGGGCTTCTGCCCCTTTCGTGGGGTTCTGGTGCAGGGTCTCCTGCCTGTGTTGCCCTCCCTGGTTCATGGAGTGCTGGGTGAGCCTCTCCCCTTCGTGGGCCTCAGCTTTCTTCCTACGAACACTGAGCCTTACAACTTAGAGGTTCTAGAATCCTGACCCAGTGGAATTCTGCCTCCTGCGTGGTCCTCATGGGTTCTTTGGACCTTGGGGAGTGGGTTTCATCAGAAAGGCCAACATTTGGGAGGCAGCAGGTACCTGGACCTGCCCTTGGGGAATGAGAAGGAGACCCTGAGGGACTTCTCTCTTCCAGAACAGAGCAGTCTGGCAGGACCACTGACCCTTGTGACCACCATGTCCCCTTGGGGAATCATTCCCCCTCATCAGAGGCCTTGTCCTTGGCTCAACATGCCTCCAACACCCACAGCCTGAGGCCTCAGAATCACAACGTATGCAACCTCAAGCTGCTAGCCCATTCATTTCTTCTGACAGTACTTCTCAAACACCTCCCACAGGCCAGGTGCTATTTGAAGTGATGGGGTTGGGGCAGCAAACAAAGCAAGGCCCTTGCCCTCACGGAACTTCTGTTCTAGAGAGGGAGCAGACGAAAAAAAAATATATAGTGTGTCTGATGGAGACCAATCACTGGTGTGGGGAGGGGCCTATTTTAAATGCAATGGCCAGGGAAGTCCTCACTGACCATGCGACATTGGATCCATGAATTAAAGCCCTGTGGTTATCTAGGGGGAGAGTGTATCAAGGAGAGGGAATAGCAAGTGCAAAGGCCCTGAGGTGGGTGTGTGTTTGGCACATTGCAGGAATAGCAAGGAGGCCAGCATGGCTGGAGTGTGGGGATCTAGGGGGAGCAGAGCAGAAGATGAGGTTGGAGAAGGGACAGGGGAAGCCTTGCTGGCCATTTGAGGGGCTCTGGCTTTTACACCGAATGAGATGGTGACCCAAGATGGGTGCTGAGCAGGAGGGATGGAACTTGGCTCAACTTTAATAGCCCCCCTTTACTGTGTGCAGAATGGGCTGGGGTGAGGGTGGCAGCAAGGGAACTCCCTAAGGAGGTGACCGCAATATTCTAGGAGGTGCTGCTGGTGACCAGGGTGGTCGCTGTGGGGCGGTGGGGGCCCCACAAACACTGGAAAACTGGGAGAGCCGCCGACACGGTTTGCTTCTTGGTTGGAGGAGGGGTGTGGGAGTCAAGAACCACCTCAAGGCTTGAGCAATGAGAGGAGGGGCCTGTCACGGTCTGAGATGGAGGCACCGAGGCGGGAACAGCTGGCCCAGAAGCAACAGAACATGGTTCTGGACACATGAAGTCTGAGCTGCTTACATTACACCCAGGAGCCTGGAGCCAGGGGGAGAGTAGAAATCTGGGAGCCATCAGTCTATGTAGATGGTACTTAAAGCCATTTGTCTGGATGAGGGCACCCAGAACAGCACTTGTCAAACTTAATGTGCACACAGATGCCCTGGGGGTCTTGGTAAAATGCAGGTTCTGAGTCAGCAGGTCTGGGGCAGGGTCAGAGAGAAGCTCTCAGGAGATGCTAAGACCACAGCTGGAATAGCAGGGAAGCAAGGCATCATGTTTTATGGCCAAGACCCGCTGGTGGGTGATGAAATCGATACAGTGGCTTGTGATCAGTATTTGAAAGGAAATGAGACAAGATGAATGCATATTGTAAGGGCATATATATGTTCACAGAACGTTGCGATTGTTTGAGCCTGAGTCCCAGGGTTTGTGCTGGGACACAAGGTCATGGTCCCAAAGGTTTGTGAAAACCTGACCTGGGAACGAGGGTAAACAGAGAAGGGAAGAGGCCCAGGGGCCAAGCCTGGGAGGCTGAGGAGGAATGAGTAAGGAGGCCGAAAATGTGACCAGGGAAGGGGGAAGAACAAGACGGAATGTTCTGGAAGCTAAGGGATGAACTACGGGCTCAGACCTGAATTATTAGCCTCTGCTTCTCCCCAGCCCTGTTGTCATGCACGCTTGAGTCTCAGTTTCCTGCACTGTAAAATGGATACATGACAGTCTCACGCCATTAGGTGGCTGTAAGTTGGCACTTGGCACAGGACTGGACACGCTGGTTAATGGTGGAGTGATTCCGATTCTGGTCCTGGACTTTAAGCTTCTCCAGGCCAGCAGGCTGTCCTCCCATGTGCAGATGAAGAAAGATGAGACCCAGAGCATAGAAAGGGCTTGCCTAAGGCCACCTGAGACAGAGCCCGGATACCCTGACTCCCAGTCCCGTGCTCTCTTTCCTGTGTACCCACTTTCTCCCTTGTCCTTGTGGGTTTGGCCCTGATGTCCTCAGCAGCCCCTGGCTCCAGGCCGGTGCTGGAGACAGACAGCCGCCTGGGGGGTTCCCCAGGGACTGCCTAAAATTCCTCCTGTGGCTAGTGGCCAGGGTAGACGTGCTCCGTCCCTTCCTGTAGCCCTGGCCTTCCCAGCCAGCCAGGAGGAGGAAGGAGCAGAATCTGTGCACCTGCCCACTGTGGGGTCGGGGCACAGGGCCCTGGCCATTGGCCACATGTCTCCTTGGCGTGTGGCGAGGCGGCACCTGAAAACATTTGTATCAGTCAGAGCCCATACAGGAAACAGATGGCACGCTCCAGTGGGATAATTTGAGAATTTAATGAAGGGTCTGTTTACCCAGGTGTGGACAGGGTGTAGGGAAACCACAAGGGACAGCAGTGTGGGCCATGACCACCCTTGGCCTGGAGAGGGCCTGGTCAGGGCTGTGGCCTTCAGGGGAGGGAGGCCACTAATTTACAGTGATTCCACAGGGAAAGAGCCAGAAGAATGAAACCCCCCCCCTCCTCCTTCTCCCTCCCTGTTATCTGTGCAGGGCTGAGGGGGATGAGAGGCAGTAGATGTGTCCATCGAGATGGAGATGGAAGATAGCCAACCCAAGGTCTGTCCCCAGCTGTGAGACCATATGACCATCAAGCTTCCCAGCGACAGGCGACCCAGACGAGGACCGGCCTTTTCCACTGGGAAGACTAGCAAGACCTGCCTCTTTGTACCTCAGTTTCCCTGTGCCTCCATGGCCCCCACTCTTGCCTTACCTTCCTGGGTACTTCGTGCTTTCAATAAAGATATCTTAAGGCCCAGAGGGTCCCGGGCTCTGTGCTGGGGCCATAGCAGTGTAGACGTATCAAAGTCCCCCCTCAGGGGGCTTCTAGTCAAGTGGAGAGACTCACACAACAGGACTCCACACAGGCTAGGGCGTGGTGGGGAGGCCCGGGGTGACCTCCTCTCCACAACTGGGGGGTCCCAATCTCTTTCTTCCGCCACAAGGTCTCCGGGGTCAGGGCTCCAGGCCCTCCTGTAACTGCCTGTAGTTTTTTCTGTCCCTGGAAGTTCTTCCTTGGGTCTGCCTATAGCTTCCCCTGCTTTCTAGAGAATCCAGTGGGTCTTGTTTAGAACGTGCATGGCGATGGATTGTGCAGCATGGGGGGAAGTGGGAGGGAGGACGTTTTGGGGAGAGCCTCCCATGGGGTCCCTGCTATGGCCCCGGATGCTCCTCACCCTGTGACACCCGCAGCCACGGCGACATGGGTCTTCTCCACATGTAGCAGAGAAGGAGGTGAGCTTGGAGCCAGGCAGCCCTGAGGTCTCCACTTTCCTGCTGGGGGTCACGTAAACTCCAGGGAGCCTGGGGTTCCTCTTCCGTAAATGGTTTAATGTCACTGGCCTCCAGGGGTGGCTGTGAGGATTCAGAGCTGATAAGGTGACAGCCTAGGGCGGGGCCTGGTGCCCTGGGGAGTTCAGCCCCTGGGGCTGGATTAACTGTCCCTGAGGTACAGACCCTGTTCTGAGGGCCTGGGGCGGGGGGGGGATCCTCACAGCCCCCTCCATCATTCCCGCCCTCTGCCTGGGGGTGCCCACCTCCCCATCTCTGCGCCCCCAGGAACAGGCAGAGAAGCTGCCGCTCGTGGGATGGCCCCATCCTCCCCATCACGGCCTTCCCGCTTGCAGGACATGGAGGCCCGGGGCTCCCGTGACCCACACCCATGCCTGGCCAGGCAGCTCCAGGGCTGGGCAGCGAACCTTCCCCCAAACCCCACCCAAGGAGCCACGCCCGCCCTTCCCACCCCCTCTCAGCTCCTGCAGAGACAAACACACTCCTGCTCTGCTCCGTCCGGAGGCACCCAGGGCTCCCGCCTTCTCCTCCCTCCCTGGGCCTCCATTTCTCCATCTGTGACCCAGGACAAGGATAAAGAGAAGGGCCTCCCGGTCCATCCCGTCTGTGGGTCCCGCCAGCTCATAGCACGATTTGTCTTCTCAAAGCCAGCACCTTCTGCCCCAGAGCCCTCCATGATACCCCCTGGCCTTCATTCAAGACACCCCCGCCCTCCCAGAGCTGGGCCAGAGTCTGCCTCTCCAGGCTTCCTGTCCCCACCACACCCCCTGCATGTCCCGCAGTGGTCCAACCACTTCCTGCCTCTGCGCCTTTGCTGGGGCTGGTCCCCTGCCCAATGTACCTTCTTTACCCCCTTCTTCTATGCCTCTCCCCCGACTCACCCAGTCCTTCAGAGGCCAGGCAGCTCAGGCTGCTTCCTCTGAGCTCCCTTGGCCTGACCCGAGGTGCTACCCGGGGCCAACACCTTGGCGTGCACACAGTTGGCACTTACTGTTTGCAGAATGAACAAGGGGCAGTTCTGGCATTTTCTCCCAGGCTGAGGGAACATTGATGGGGGGAGTGCTTCCTGGGCCGGGCCCAAGCTCAGCGCCATAGTGCCTGCACCTCCCCAAAGCTCACAGCAGCCTGGCCAAGAAAGCACCACTGTGCCCAATTTACAAACAGGGTGACCGAAGGTTGTGGAACCTTGCTCGAGGTCTCGTAGCTCAGAGCAAGGAGAGCAGGGCTTTGAACCCAGGGCCATCTGACTTCAGAAACGCCGTTAAAGAGAGTCCCTCTTTCATCTGGGGCTGTCCTATGTCCCTGGAGGATTTTCCACCCATGGAGGGGGCAGACCCAACGTTCCCCTGTCCTCCCTGGGCCCTGAGACCTCAGCCCCAGCTGCCATTTGGGAGTGTTCCTTCCCCATCCGGGGCCTCAGTTTCCCTGCCTGCAAAGCAAGGAATGATGAGCCAGTATTAGGCTTATATAAGCCACTTTTGGTGCCTGATGACACCTGTTTGAATCCCAGCTCCACCATCTTTTGGGGCCAATTATCTCACCCCATCAGGCCTCTGTTTTCTCATCTGCAAAATGGGAGCAACTGAGTTCAAGGGGCTATGAGCTCCACCTGAGCCTCCTTGGTCAGGGCCTGGCCTCTGAAAAGTCTCCTTGGTGGGCTGTTAGGGTGATTGTTTTCATCTGCCCCCTGGGGGCTGCCAGATATGCCCCACCAGCCGGCCCTGGAGAGGGTGGGGTGTGTGAGGAGACGAGCCTGGAGCCTGGGCCCTCCCACCCCACTGCCCCCCCCCCCCCACAGGGCCCCCCACCCAGCGACAAAGCCCGTGGCACTTCCTCTCCCCGCCTGGCAGGCCGCCTGGCCCGGCCCCTTCTCTAAGGAAGCGCATTTCCTGCCTCCCCGGGCCAGGCTGGATGAGCCGGGAGCTCCCCTCTGCTGCCGGTCATACCCAGCCTCCATCCGCATCCCCAGGCCGGGACTGCCGCCGCAGCTGCCGTCCGCAGGAGCCCAGCACCCCCTCCCCGCTCACCCTTCGGCCAGCGACCCCCGGCCCGGCCCTGCGCCCCCGTGCCCACTTCTCCTGACCCCTCGGCCGCCACCTCAGAAGGCTGGAGCAGGGACGCCGCCGCTCCGGCCGCCTGTTCCCCTTGGGTCCCCGCTCGCGCCCACGCCGGCCCCCACGCCCGCCCGCAGCCCTGCCCCTGGACACCGGATAAGGCCCAGCGCACAGACCCCCTGGTGGACAGCATGGACCCCCGCTCGCTTCCCCCCGTCGTTGCCCTACTGCTGGCCGTCTGCAGCCTCAGGCCCACAAGTAGGTGTCCAGGGACCCCGGGTGGGGAGACTCGGCCCCAGGTGTTCCCGGCCTCTACCCTCGTCCTGACCTCATGCCCAGTGGGGCTGTCCTGGGGGGTTTGGACAGCCCAAGGTGGACACCGTAGGGTGACCAACCACCCCGGTTTGGCAAGACAAAGAACTTTCAGCCCTAAACGTCTCAAGCAAATGGGCATGAGTTATTTGCCTTAACCCCGGCCCCTGGCCTCTGCCCTCCCAGCTATGTCCAGTTTCTCCCCCAGGAAGCCCAGGTCCCAGAGTGCTGTGCAGCCCTGGGAGGGTCTCCTGCCCTCTCTGGGCCTTAAGGTTCCCATCTGAGGAACCTGTGGGAAGGAGGGCGTGTGGATTCACAGTCAGCACTAGGGCTCTTGGTTCAAATCTCTCATGGTTACTTCCTCGCGGTGTGATATTGGGGGACTGCCTTTGGGCCACTGAGCAAAGCGGGGATGGGAATGGAGCTCCTCTGGGGCTGTTGCGGGGGGTGGCGGTGAGGGCCTGCTTGTAGAGGTCCAGAGCAGGCTGGAGGATTCTCTGTTGTTATTGTGGCTTTATGATTAGCTTTAAATTCCTGCCTCTCACTTCCCCAGGGCCTGTGAGCGGCACACAGAACATTCTTGAACTTAGCGCTCTCTCTCTGCCTCGACTTACCCTCGCTTCCTCAAGATGCGGCAGGGTGGGGACACAGGCCCAGACTAAGGGTTCTGCAGGGGCGGCTCAGCCTGGGGGTTCTTCCAGGCGGTCATGGCTCTGCGGCCTTCCGAAACTGACCAGATGAGAGGCCATGAGGAGCTAGGGACTCCCAGATCTTCATCCCACTCATGTGGGCCTTGCTGTGTCCGCCCCTCACCCACCTAAAGCCACGGGACAGCCCTATGGGCACCCCTTCACCCACGGCACATCCAGAAACTCTCTAAAGAATCTGGTGTTGGGGGTGAAGGGAAAACATAGGGGAAGAGCACAACAGTGGCCACCCCCTTACCTGATCCCACCTTGTGGCATTTTAAAGCCCCTGGTCCTTGGTCTCTAAACCCCTACGACTGCCTCACTGATCACAGGAAACTGTCGCAGACACTAAGTGACCTAGCACAGATTTGACCCTAGACTTGTGGGCTCCTAACCACGTGTAGTGTGCACCCCCCTGCCCCCATATAACTCCCGGCAACCCCGCAAGATGGCTGCCTGTATCTCCCCATCTTACAGGATAGGAAGTGGACGCTGTGATCTGCCAAGTTCACACAGCTCAGACAGAAGCCCACCTGAGCTCCTCGATAGGCCTCCAGGCTGCCCTGCCTTTCTCCCACCTCTCCCACATTTCTAGCTTGATAACACTGCCATCTTTGTCGTCATCAGAGAAAGATCCCTGTAGATCTTTAGGATCTGGTTTTATAGGATGGAAGGCAGTGGTGTGCTGGCAAATAATGAACAACAGGGGTGGAGGGCGTTGGGGATAGTATTTGTTAATGTCCAGGGTATAAATGTTCCCACATGGCTAATTTCAAGCTACCAGCTCACCAAGCTTGCGGTTGGGATGCTGTGTCCCCAGGACCTTTGTCCAATATTTGTACCACACAGATGCAACAGACATCTGACCTCAAGAGCATAGAATATAGTAAAATGGAGTAAAATAATTAGGAAGTAATGAGTTTTGATATTTATTACCTTTTTAAAAATACAATTTATTTTTAAGCTTATACAATTTAATTTTTTTAAGATTTTATTTATTTTTTAAATATTTTATTTGACACAGAGAGCACAAGTAGGCAGAGCAGCAGGCAGAGGGAGAGGGAGAACCAGCCCCCTTGCCAAGCAGAGAGCCCCATGCGGGGCTCAATCCCAGGACCCTGGGATCATGACCTGAGCCGAAGGCAGATGCTCAACCAACTGAGCCACCCAGGTGCCCCAAGATTTTATTTTTTTTAAGTAATCGCTACACCCAATGTGGGGCTCGAAACTGCAACCCCGAGTTCAAGAGTCACATGCTCCACTGACTGAGCCAGCCAGTTGCCCCCAAATTCAATTTTTAAAAAAGATGTTATTTGAGAGAGAGAGAGAGAGAAAGAACGAGCAGGGGAAGGGGCAGAGGGAGAGGAAGAAGCAGATTCCCCGCTGAGCGGGGAGCCTAATGTGGGTCTCGATCCAGGACTCTAGGATCATGACCTGAGCTGAAGGCAGATGCTTAACCTACTGAGCCACCCAGGTGCCCCCCAAAATTTAATTTTTAATAATGGCTGTGTTTAATAGCCAGTTGGAAAAACTGATAATTTATCAATCTGCTCCTGGGAGTGGGTACCAGTACCCCAGTGATCATAGGGTTCAAGGACATTCCAAACCATCCAGCCCAACTCTTTGACAGTCTGGGAAACTGAGGCCCATGGAGGGCAGACAGAGGCCCTGGTCAGGGTGTGGAACCCAGATCTCCACACGGGGGGGTGGGGTGGGAGTGACCCAGGCATCCTCAATCAGGCCGGAGAGGGTAAAAATGGGTCCAAAACAGGTCCAAGAATGGTCCAGCCTTCTGGGAACACAGCTTGGCCGAATCTCTTAAAACCCTAACCTGTGTACCGGCTCAACCTTCAGCCTTTTGGAGTTACTTGCCCAAGTCTGTCAAGATCCATATAGTCCATAGGTGCCTGTAACAAAAACCCAACTGGAAACCACCCAAATGTCCATCAGCCTGGGCCCTAGCAAAAGAATTAGTATTCGGTGAAATACCATGCAGCCGAAACCGAGAAAGAGCTGAATTTGTATCTATACTACTGTGGACAGATGTCTGGGACCCAGCGTTAGGTGCTCCAAAAGCAGCGACTCCATTACTGTCAGAATAAAATAGAAACAGGGGCACCTGGGTGGCTCAGTCGGTTAAGCGTCTGCCTTCAGCTCAGGTCATGATTCCAGGGTCCTGGGATCGAGTCTTGAATTGGGCTCCCTGCTCAGTGGGAAGCCTGCTTCTCCCTCTCCCTCTGCCTGCCACTCCCTCTGCTTGTGCTCTCTCTCTCTCACTATCTCTTTCTCTCTGTGTGTGTCAAATAAATAAAATCTTAAAAAAAAATAGGAACAGTGCACGGTACACGTGGGGACAATCCCGACGTCTCTGTTCTCCAGCACAAGCTTTCTCTGGGGAATTGTCTCTAAAGACACTTTTTTGCCACGTTGGGATATTTTTTTAAAGAGCAAACGTAGATTTTTATTTGCGAGAGAGAGAATGAGAGAGAGCACGAGAGGGAGGAGGGTCAGAGGGAGAAGCAGACTCCCTGCTGAGCAGGGGCAAACGTAGATTTTTAAAGAGCAGTTTAATTATATAGTCATTTAAGTCTACTCCTCAAAGAAAACAGGTAAGAAGAAGAAAAAAAAAATCACTTCCCAAGTTCCTTCATTAACATAAGCATTGTTAGGTGGATTGCCTACTAGTTTTTGTCTAGCTCTTTAAGGTAATTTTAATGCAGATGGATCAACATCTGGGAGTCTTGGGGGACCCTTCTTATGACCCAGAAGGTTTCTATGTTGTCATGTAGACTCCATAACCATCCCCTTGTGGTTCCAGAATATTCTGTCCCTTAGATGTGCCATCCCGTCGTTTGTCTAACAAATCCCTTATTGTTGAATATCTAGGTGGTTTCCCCGTTGAGGCTAGTTATAAATACCACCACCGTGCACGTTTTTGGTACATGCACCTCTTCCTGTATTTTGGAGTATTTCACTTGGATAGAGTCCCAGAAGTGGGGGTGCTGGGATTTGAGGCTCATGTTGGGTGGCTGGGATCAAAGCGTGTTTGTGGAGTGTGGACAAGCCTTCGCTGGAGGGACAGAGGCGGGACTTGGAGCCCTGTGCTGCCTACCACCTGTGTGGGGATCTGGGCCTCTCCGGAGAGGGGACAAGTGACACTGGACAGAGACCGCAAATACCCATCTCTTAGAGCCCGCACTTCAGGGCAGCTTCCCATTTGCCAGGAGGTAAAAGAGGAGCTGTGTGAGCCAGGAGAGATGAGCCCCTGGGGACTGTGGGGACATGACCGTTGAGATTCTCTCTCATCTCAGCCAGACGGAGAGTGACACTAAGACCCAGCTCCAGCCCCGGCTTTGGGACATCAGCCCTGGAGGCTGAAGAGGACCATCCTCCAGGGCTGAGCTGACTTCATACGTGGGGTAGGGATGGGGGTGAAGAGGCAAATGTCACCGCTGACACTGATTCAGCTCGCACTCTGCCACACACCGCTCTCAGCCTGATGTGCACCCTCAGACTTAACCTTCACAAAAGCCCACTCCTGTCTCCCCCATGGCATAGCTGAGGAGGCTGGGGCACAGGCAGGTGAAGAAATTTGCCCAAGTAACAGCCCAGGAAGGAGCAGCTGGGGCTTGCGCCCTGGGTCGAACCATCGCATCATACTGCCTGTGGGGAGATGAGGTTTGGTCCCCTTCTTGCCCTGACACTGGCCCTCCCAGCTAGAGTGCCACCAGATCAGTCCCGACAAGACGACGTTCACAATAGGGTTTTGAAGGTTGAACAGAAGTTGACCAAGAGGTCAAGTAAAGGAAGACCATTGGTCTGGGAGCGAGCAGGGCAGCCGCAGGGCATGAGGTGTGTTTGGAGGAAGAGCTCACCTCTCCCCAGTGTGCATAAGTTCTCATGAGAGCACTTGCCAGTCCTGAGCCTCTTCATGGATCACAAGTCTGCTGAGCGCTGTGCAGGTATCATCCGACCAACATTCGCAGCAACTCGATGAGGAAGCTATTGGGGTTGCCATCATCCTCATTGTACAGTTAATAACACTGAGGCACAGAGAGGAAGCTGGAAGGTGGCAGAATCAGGATCTGAACCTTGGCATCCATCAGATCATTGCACTTTTGTTAAGATTTTATTCATTTATTTGAGAGAGCACAAGCAAGGGGAGCGGCAGAGGGAGAGGGAGAAGCAGGCTCCCCACTAAGCAAGGAGCCCGATGCAGGGCTCCATCCCAGGACCCTGGGATCATGACCTGAGCTAAAGGCAGACACTTAACGACTGAGCCACCCAGGCGCCCCTGCACTTTTTTTTTTTTTTTTAAGATTTTATTTATTTATTTGAGGGAGAGAAGACAAGCAGGAGGAGTGGCAGAGGGAGAAGCAGACCCCTCACTGAGCAGGGAGCCCGATGTGGGGCTCGATCCCAGGACCCTGGGGTCATTACCTGAGCCAAAGGCAGATGCTTAACCGACTGAGCTACCTACGTGCCCCAGATCCCTGCACTTTTTAATTCCATGTTAGGTGGTGGAGTGTGGACTTGACCCTGCGGGCACTGAGGAGCCACCGGGAAGACTGGAGATGGGAACCTTGAGGACTTGCTGGGGGGTGACTGAGTTGGATGCTGGGACATCTGGGAGGCTATAATGGGACCCTGAAAGGAGCAAAGGGTGGATGGATAGCTGGGTGATTGAAGAAGAGAAAAAACAGAGAAAGCCTGTGGGAAAGGCTCTGCCCTTGTATTAGGAAGTAATCACAGCCACTGTGTTCAGAACGCTTACTGGGTACCAGGCGGATGCCCAGCTGCAAATACAGACCCTGACACGTAATAGCTGGGCGACCTCGGGCAAATTCTTGTACCTGGTGGATCTTGTCTCTCCAGGTGTCACATGGTTCCAATAAGAATACCCACCTGTAGGGCTGCTGCCAGGATCAAATGAATGAACTCGTGTCAAGCCTCGCAACAGTATCTGGCTCTCAGTAAGCGTGATGCAAGCTGTTTTGCAAATGGGGAAACTGAGACTCAGAGAAGTTGGGCTTTTGCTCAAGGTGACCATTGTTTTGAGGGGTAGCGCTGGGATTTGACCCGGGCCGTCTGGTTCTGGAGTTGCTCTCCTTGACCGTTATTCTCTGTGGCCTTTCAAGGTGCTGGGGTGGCCAGGCAGAAAGCCCCGAGGTGGCTCTATGCTCCTGGGTGGGGGGGGGAGGAGGAAGGGGACAGAGGCGGGGGGGTGGCTCCTGGGTCTCTCACTCGGGCCGGGTCACCCAGGCCCCTAGCGGCGCCTCCTCCAACCCGGGTCCCGGGAGGCCCTGGCGTTTCCCTTGGTGCCAGGGGATTGTTTTCAGCTCTGTCTGGGCCCGCCTCCGGCTCCGGGAGACAGGCCCGGGCGTCATACTCCCTCCTGTCTCCCCATTCTCGTCTGCGGGGTGGGGGCAGCCAGGATTCGAAAAGGCCCCAAAATAAATGGACCTCTTATCTGATCTCCCAGCCTGGCCTGTTATCTGATCATTACATAATGGCCAGGCCCGTGGCCTCTCCCGCTGACGGCATGGAGGAGGTGGCCCCAGGCGGCCCAGGCAATCCAGGAGGAACTGGGGTTCCTGGAAGTCTGGGGAGGGGGCAGGGAAAGTCCGGAGGAAAGGAGGAAGGCACTGCACTAATCTGCAGGCCAGACCCCGGGTCATGCAGAGAGAGGTGGGTCCGAGGCCCAGCCTGGTCAGCCACGTGCTGTGTGACTCTGGCACATCCCGCCTCTCCGGGCCTCAGTCTCCCCATCTGTATAGGAAGGGTTTAGACCAGGTAGCAGCCAAGAAGTCTGTGTTCGCTGAGAGGGAAAGGGAGGGAGGGGGTGGGGAGCACTGAGGGGCTTAGTGGGTCACCAGGGGGTGGGACAGCAGGAGATGGTGTCAGCCCTTGGGTCTGCTGGGATGAGGGGGGCTGCTGGCCTGGGACACCACGGACCTGCAGACCGCCCCATCCCACCACTTCACCCCTACCCCCTAAGAGAGTCCATTCTTCTCCAGTGACTGAAGTCAATCAAATAATGGTAACCCAAAGAACCGCCATATGCCCTGTTCTCATGGAGTCCTCCCAACAACCTCTGTGGGTTCTAACTGTCCTTTCACAGATGAGGAGACTGAAGCCCAAAGTGGTGAAATCGCTCACCAAAACCACATAGCCAGTAAGTGCGGGCCTGAGATTCAAACCCAGGTCGGCCTGGCTCCAGGGACCTTGTCTTGAATCACAATGCCAAAGGACACTTGCACTGTGACCCTTGCACACAGGACAGGGCCAGGGCAAGGACTTACAAGGTCTGGGCCCCCGTAGTCGCCAAACGTCCTAGTCCTGAAGTTATCCCTCCCAAGGTGCTGGGGCGGGTGGTGTGGCCGCGGCCAGGGACGGCCATCTTAAGTCCTCCTCTGACCTCCGGGGGCCCTGAGCCCAGCAAGGCTGGCTTAGGAAAAAGACGGCCCGATAGCCTGGGACTCGGAAGAAGCCTCCCTACCCCCCTCCTCTGAGCTGGCGACGGCTGGACGTGCGGCCAGCCCCTCCGCGCCCATCTTTGATCTCCAAGAAAACAGGAAGTGAGCGCGACAAGATGGAGACACAAACTTCCAAACAGTCTCCCCTTCTCTGTCCTCCTTCCCTCCTCTGGAGCCCCCCCTTCCTCGGCACATTCCTGAGGACGAGGTGTAGGGGCCTCATTTCCTCTTCCTCCTCTGCTGGGTCAGGGTGAAATTCCATTGCCTTCCCTCAGGACCTGCGTTTCCGAGCAGCCCTGGAGCAGGCCCCGTGGCCCAGGCCTCCTCCCACAGCCGCCCTCTGAACCCGGGCCGCCCTTCTGGCTCGCTCCCTCCCTTGGGGCCAGGAGACTCAACCCTCCTTGGCCCCATTCCTCCCAGCCTCCCCGAGGCGCAGGAGGGGAAGTTTTGGGAAGTTTTCCTCTCCCAATCTTAGCTCTTGTCTCCCTTCGGAGTGAACCAGCCAGGAGGCTTGGGTGTGTGCACCTGTGAGCTCAGCCCCACAGCTAGGGTTGCGGGATGTAGCAAATAAGAATATAGGATGCCCAGTTAAATTTGAGTGTCAGATAAACAGTGAAAAAAAAATTTGGTGTAAGTATGTCCCATGCAATAGTTGGGATATACTTATACTTTTAAAAATTAATCGTTTTTATTTATTCAAATTTAACCGGCTATCCTGCGTTTTATCTGTCGGCCCTACCCCTAGTCACACTGTGACCTGGGGCAAGAGACTTTTCCTTCCTGAGCCTTAGTTCCTCCATCTGTGGAATGGTTATAATGATATCCACCTTGTAGGGTAGTTGTGGGGATGCAGAAAGCCCTAAGCCAGTGCCAAGCGCTAGGCATTCGGAACTTGGGAGTGACTGTCACCACCGTATTCTCACCTGGTGCTCTCTCTGGATGTGCTTCCCCAACAGGTCTTGCAGAAACAGTCCATTGTGACCTACAGCCTGTGGACGCCGAGGTGACATACATTACGAGTCAGGTTTCTAAGGGCTGCGTGGCTCAGGTCCCCAATGCCACCCTTGAAGTTCACATTCTCTTCCTGGAATCCTCAAGGGTGAGTGCTTGGTGGCAGGGTTGGGGTTGGGGTCCCAGAGAAAGGCCCAGGGCCAATGGGATGAGGGGAGCCTTCCTTGTGGCTGTCCCTGGAGCAGCGGGCCGTGTCCTCACCAGGGTCCCCGCCAGGAGGGATGCGTGGGCATTTCACAGGGCCAGTAAGGGATGGCATTTCTGGGGCCAGCATCACGGAGGTCTTCTGGAAGCCACAAGGCCCAGGTGGGAAGGGCTGGGTGTGGCCAGTGACTGAGTGGAGAAGAGCCAGGTGAGCGGTGGGAGGGACCAGGTGAGCTGTCACGTGTGCACCTGCAGTCATGGGGAGCTTGCTGCTTCTCGGCAGACGGAGCTCCCCTCCAGGCAGCTTGGGTTTTGAGCAAGTGCTTCCCTCAGTTGAGCTCAAGTCTCCTTCCCTACAATGTCCCCCACTGAACATCGGTGACCTGGCCAGGCAGCCCACAGAGATTGAAGCCAGTGATGCCACCTTGGAGACCACTGTCCCTACTGAGGTCCAGCATTAGCCGAAGTCCCTCCTAACGATAATAACACACTTATGGAGTGCTAAGTTCTCTTAGAGGCCTACTAAGAGCCAGGAATGGGGCTCAACATCTTCCATGTATGAAGCCTCCCAAGGGCCTATCTGTCAGAGTCTGTTATTGCCCCCACTTTTCAGAGGAGGAAACTGAGGCAGGCCTAGAGAGGTGAAGTCACATGCCCAAGGCCAGAGTTCGCACTAGATTCTGGGAGACCCCAAGCTAGGCTGTCACCTGGCTCCCCAGCAGATCTGTGTCCTGGCAGCATTTGGCCTGCCTGGGCTGGTGACCACACCTGGCTGGTGTGGCCTCAGGTCCTGATAGCGATTTAGTGGTGTCAGCTCAGTAAACTTGTGGCCAGGCTGCTCCTGAAACTGTTGAGTTGCTCTGCGTTTGTGTGGTGATAAGACGGTGCCCAGACCACCAATATCGAGGGGGGCCTGCTCCCCACCGCCCTGCCTGCCACCAGGACTGTGGGCCTCGATAATCCCCAAACTGAGATAGTGCCAGACACACGTTATATGGTTTCCAAAGCCATTGTAATTTTTTTCAAGTTTGGTAATGATACGGAACATAAGATTGCCCTCTATAAGCTCATTTTGTTTGTTCTGATGACCTGTCACTGGGTGACTGGGATTCGCCCCCACCCCCCCAAATCACTCAACAACAGGCCAGAGTCTGAGAAAAGCCCCCTGCCAAGTGCCCAGGTCTGTGGGAAACAGATGTGTAGAAAGCCAGCCAGGATCTGGGTAATGGGTGCTCTCTTGGGGAGCGCAGGACAGGGGTATGGCAGCTGCTGTGGGATTAGACAGGGCTTCCAGGAGGAAGCAACAACAGTAAGATGGCCAGGAGTGAAGGAGGTGGTAGAGAAGAGCTGAGGACAGAGTGAACCGCAGGCAGGTGAGTGGACCGTGGTTAGGGTCAAGGTGTCCACCATGGCGGGAGCTTATAGTTCACCCTGGGGCAGGGCTGGGGAGATGCAAAGGCGCTGCCACTATTTTAAGGAGTTTGGTCTTTCTGCTGTGGACAGTGAGAGTCATTGGAGGGTTTTTAGGGCCATGGTGGGATGGCAGTGTAACTCATGTCATCCTAGAGCTCATGACAACAGACCCTCCCGTCGCTCTCTGTCTCCTCCGGAGGACTCAGCCTGTGGAGCATCTGGCTTTTAATCCAAGAAGCCAGGCTGCGAGCCCCAGGCCTGTCAGGCACGTCTGTTTGAGGGGGTGGTAGAGAGAGCTGGGGTTCAGGAGACCGGGGCTCCAGCCTTGGCTACGTCACTGTCCAGCACCTCATATATATAGTACCTGGCACGTGGAGGGGGCTCCTTCCCCTCACTCTTCCACACCCACACAATTCTGGAGCTCAGGGACTCAGTGAAGAATCACAGTGTCAGAATCTGGCCCAGGGCCCGGCAGATAGCAAATAACCGTTTGCTGAATGCGTGAGTGCAAGAACGCCCTGCTAGGTGGCCTCGACCCAGCAGGTGCGAACGCGGGCTCTGGAGCTGGACGGTCTGCAGACTGGAGTCTGCCTTCCCACCTGACAGCAGCAGGGCCTTGGGCCACTTCTCTAGGCCTTGGTTTTCCACAGGAAATATGGGGATGATAATAGTACCTCCCTCACAGGGGGTTTGCGAGGATCCGGTGGGGTAGAGCGGACCAATATTGAGTGCGGGGCTGCCCAGAGTGACTGCTCATCCTACAGTAGCTCTGCTTGTTGTTACTCGTATGTTATTATCTTTCTATATATGCACACACACACACATATATACACACACATACACACACATATAAACACACACATTATTTATACACACACACACATGATATAACAACAATATCTTGTTATTATATGTTATTATCTTTGGCCTCTGGGTCTCACCTGTAAATACCCTCCTCTTACCAAGCATGCTGTAGTTTCCAGAACATCTTCACATCGGCCCACTAATTTGGTCCCCAAAGCTTATTGCTACCAGGTAGCTGAGGCAGTGGCCATGAATCTCTTTTCAGAGGGGGCCACTGAGGTCCAGCCCGATGGAGCTGGGCCTCCCCACCAGGAGCTCCTGGCCTCCCTGCCCCAGGGGCCCATGATCCCCCCCCAGACCCTATGCTGTGACATGGAAGGCACCTTCCTCTCCAAGTAGGCCCCCCCGGGAATCGGGTCCATAGCCTGACAGCCCCCCCCCCCGACCAAACAGTCCTGGCCAGGTGCCTGCTCGGTGCCCAGCCTGTGTTGGGTATTGATGATGCAAAGAGAAAGCAGACCCGACTTCTGCCCTTGAGCCACTCCCAAGCCAGGGGAGGCAGAGGTGGGCATCGGCAGGCTGATGGGATTGGCAATGGGGGGCACACGGGGCTGGGGAGGGAAAGGGGCGTTAGTGAAAGGCTCTCGGTGTCCAGCCAGACAGAGACGGCGGTGAAGGGCATCCCAGGCAGAGGGCACCGCACAAGCAAAGCCCTGGGCCCAGAAACATGAGCTGGTGGCGGGCGCGTGGGTGGCAGCTGTCTCAGCAACCAGCCCCAGCCCTCCCGACCTGTGGCTGCTGTCTTCCAACCCTGGCCCGCAGAAACGGCTTTCCCGTCCACCCCTGCATAGCCTCCGCATCCTCAGATTTCCTGTGGGTGGGCGGCAGATGAGCTGTGGCAGCCAAGAGGCTCAGGGAAGAAAGGTCCGTGGCAGACAGATGAGAGGGCCATTGGGCAGGGGCTCTATCTCGCTGGGTCCCCAAAGGGCAGGCCGGAGCCTGGATTCCGGGAGGGGGCCCGGGGTCACATCCTGACCCGCGGAGACAGGAAACCAGCCTGGTGTCTCAGCGATTCCCGTCAGACTGACTGCACGGGTCTGCTGTCTTCCTTACAAGCCCCAGGCAGCCGGGCCAGAGCTGGGGCAGCCGCTGATTCACCCCACTTCTGGGCAAACCCGGGGAGCTGAGGACACCCCACCCACCTCCAAGCAGATGGAAGCTGCTGGGCTCTTGCACTGACTCATTCCTGACCAGAGGGGCAGGCAAGGCGGCTCAGGCAGAGAGGAAGAGCAGGAGGGGCCCGGGGCTCCCCCAGACTGTCCTAGGAGGCTGTGAAGGGCTCTGGAGGGCAGTGTCGCTCTCAGACCTGGGCAGTGGGGGCCCCTGTTCAGGCCCCACAATTAATGGCCCTTCTCTGGCCCTCTTCCAGTTGCACTCCTCACCCCCCCCCCCCCCACCCCACCCCGGGGATAGGGTATCTGCAGGGCCAGAGGGACATGCCCACGCGGAGCCTGCACCTGTCGCCTGAGTCCATGCTCTGGGTCCCTGGACTCCAGAATTCCCTGCCCATATATGCTGAGCCTCCTTCCTGGGCTGCGTGGGGCTCTTTCTTGTCCCATCCTCTAGAAGGGGGCACTGCATGGCTGGAGGAAGGTCTGCCACACCTAAAGGCTGGGCAAGGCGACTACGTGAAGGGGGCAGGCATGGCAGAGCGTGGGCATTTGGGCTGGGTCGCCCACATCCGTACTCATGAAGAGAAGGAGGTGAAAAGAAAGGAGGGTGGGCTGGGAGCTGGGGGCTGCCATCTGTATTCTTATCCCAGGCCTTGCTGATATGAGGGGCAGGTTCGGTGGAAAGGCCTGGATCGGGGGCCCAACAGGCTGGGCAGGGCTGATGTCTGCTGTCTCACTGCTGTGTCCCCCGTGTCCAGCTCAGGGTCAGTCTGGAAGTCACGATCGGGTAGTTGGGTGGATGGATGGATAATGGAAGGAAGGAAGAGAGGGAGGGAGGGTGGGAGGAAGGAAGGAGAAATATACATGCGCGTGAGCATTTGCTGAGGGACTCTCCCCATGGGGTTAGTGGTGGCACTCGCTGTTCATCTCTGGTTGTTGAGGGGTGTTAGTTCTCTGCCAAACTCCTGGAGGATAGAGTTGTGCCTACTTCCTGTGCCCCTTCAAGAGCACAGAAACCCTAGGCTGGGCCCCCAGCACTGGCCTCTCAGAATCACAAATGAACAGGGGAGGGGGAAGAACATGGGCTGACCAGGGGCCCTCAGCTGGGGAAAGCAGCACGTCTCTTCTGGGAGGTTCTGGAAGCCCACTCAGTGTCCACTTGGCTAGAGACCATGACTCTGGGATGCCAAACATGGGGACCCCAGGAGGCAGGATAAAATCCAGGGGCCACACGATACTAGAACACCGCTGAGCCCAACTCCTCAGTACCCAGATGGGGAGACCGAGGCCCAGAGAGGGGATGCCACAGTGAGGCGTGGCTTCAACATGTTCCAGTTCTCACTAGCTGCTGCCCACCCTTAACGCCAACCTCGCCAGCCCCCAGGCCATGGCACTCCGCTGGGTGAGTGGGCAAGGAGGGAATCACAGGTCATGCGAGCCGAGTCTATTGCTGTATATTTAGCTGGGCACCGGGCGCCCCACCTTGCAGGCAGCATCTCACTGAATCCTCACAAGTCTATGAAGTGGGCGTATTTCTCAGCCGGTTTTCCAGACCAGGAAACTGAGGCCCAGAGAGGAATAGTGACTGCCCAGGGTCACAGGTTAATGACTGAGCCCACATTTGAATTCAGGTCAGTCTGGCTTTGACCCCTTGCCCCTGCCATCCTGCCTGTATGTATCATCTGAGTCTGCTGCCTGGGCAGAGGGACGGCTGGCTCCAATCTGGCCGGCTCCAGTCTGGCCCTCGGAGGGTGGGGGCTGCAGGCAGCCCCAAGGCTCCACTCCTAGAAGAATTGCTGGAAGCAACTTTCTATAAGTGGCTACTAGTGTTCAGGGCCTCCTCACCGAAATCCCCCCTTCCCGCCACCAACCGCTGGGCCAACAATGGTATCTCTGGGACACTGGCACAAAAATAGAAACTCGGTCTCCTGCCCACCCACTCAGGGAAGGGGCGGGGGTAGGCCTGAACTGGCCCAGGTCGGAGCTGGGAGTGAGGGGCCGGCCGGCCTGCCTACCTACCTCGGCTGGGCTCCCAGAATTCCCAGGATGCCATTCGGAAGACTGGGAGCTTAGAGGGGGCGGGCAAGGCAGACCCCTTGCTTTGCCTCTGGGCTCCGGGCTGGGGGGAGGGGGCGGGAGGGAAGAGGGAAGTCAATGTGCGTATGAGTGACTGTGGTGATGAGTCAGGGCCATGGGATGGAAATGTTTGCTGTGGAAACCCAACTGGGGTTTTCTGGTAACCAGCCGGCCTCAGCTAGGTCCGGGAGCTCAGAGACCCCCGGGGGGCCCAGCTTTCCTGCCTCCCCGAGCTTGCACACTGCTCACTTGCTGCGTGTCCCCGCCCCATGGCTGCCCCTCCCTGGGCCTCAGCCCCCACCCACTTTCTGCCCCCAACTCTACCAGGAGGGATGCGGTGACGACTGAGTGATGGGTGAGGAGCTGAATGTCGTGATAAATGTGCCCACAAAGTTCCAGTCTCCTCATGCCCTCACTCTTGGCATGACCCGGCACTGACCTCCACTTCTCTTCTCTAACTTCCTTTATCTAGAGCCCCACCGGGTATCTGTTCCCAACCCTGTCCTACCAAGTGGGGAGACTGAGGTACAGAGGAATAGGGACAGTTGCCGAGCAGCAGCAAGAATGGAGGTTCACAGGGCTCTTTGCTGTCAGCTCCGAGGCCGTGCTCCCTGCTGCTCTGTCACCCGCAGTGCTCTCGGCCTGTGGATGCCCACGAAGGGGCAGAGGATGGACCTCATCCACTGCAGCCCGTCAGCAGCATCTCCAGACCCCAGCGCCCATCTCTTCACTGCGTGGGGGGCCCCAGAGGTCACTCCCCTGGGTGAGGACAGCTAGATGGGGCCGGACAGTGATGAACTGTAGGGAAGTCCAGAAGAATAGGGTTGAGAGGAAGACATGGCCCAGGAGAGGTCTAGGGGCTGTGGGCTCCACTCTGGTCCCCGACTTCGCCCCCAGCAGATCCCTGGGTAGTTTCCCTCCCTGAGCCTCAATTGCTGCATCTGTAAACTGGGAGGATACCTGACTCTGCTTCAGTGAAAACCCATGTAACACGCTCAGTCCAGGGCCAGGCACGGATTAGGTTGAACCATGTGAAATTACTGATATTCAGTTGTTGTTTTTTTTGACAGCTTTATCCAGATAACGTTTGCCCATTTAGAGTGTACAATTGAATGGTTTTTAGTAGATACACAGGGTTGTGCAATCCTGTTCGATTGTTCAAGCTAACAGTACATACACAATCAGGGTAAGAAGGTGGGGGCAGGTCCATTCTCAGAGATTCTCAAAGATTCTCATTCTCCAGGATTCTGGCAGGTCGGCTGTACTGGGTCTTTTCCAACACCACCGAGGCGGGTCTCCCTCTGCTCAGGTTAATTTCAGGTCGTCTGCCAATTATACTTCAATTTTTATTTATTTATTTATTTTTTAAAGATTTTAATTTATTTATGAGAGAGAGAGAGGGAGCGAGCACACAAACAGGGGAAGCGGCAGGCAGAGGGAGAAGCAGGTTCCCTGCTAAGCAAGGAGCCCGATGCGGGACTCAATCCCAGAACCTTGGGATCATGACCCGAGCCGAAGGCAGACGCTTAACTGACTGTGCCACCCAGGCGTCCCTATACTTCAATTTTTAAATAAATTAATGAATTAAATGAAAACTTCAGATAATGATCATAATCCTGGAACAAAACATCAGTTGTGACATTTAGCTTTGTATTTCATGTTTTACCAAAATATATTAAATCCAGTATTTAATTTTTAAATACTGTGTTTAGAATGCATGAATATTTCATTTTTTTTTTTAAGTTTTATTTATTCAAGTAACCTCTACACCCAACATGGGACTCGAACTCATGGCCCTGAGATCTAGAGTTGCACGCTCCTCCGGCCAAACAGCCAGATACCCCTAGGATGCATAAATGTTATTAAAAATTGATTTAAGGGGCGCCTGGGTGGCTCAGTCGTTAAGCATCTGCCTTCAGCTCAGGTCATGATCCCAGGGTCCTGGGATCGAGCCCCGCATTAGGCTCCCTGCTCGGCGGGAAGCCTGCTTCTCCCTCTCCCACTCCCCCTGCTTCTGTTCCCTCTCACTGTGTCTCTCTCTGTCAAATGAATAAATAAAATCTTTAAAAATAAATAAATAAATAAATAAAAATAAAAATTGATTTAAAAAGATGTTTCTAAAACCAAAAGTTCAGGCGCCTGGGTGGCTCAGTTGGTTGAGCAACTGCCTTCGGCTCAGGTCATGATCCTGGAGTCCCTGGATCGGGTCCTGCATTGGGCTCCCTGCCTGGCAGGGAGTCTGTTTTGCCTTCTGACCCTCCCCTCTCTCATGTGCTCGCTCTCTCTCTCATTCTCTCTCAAATAAATAAATAAAATCTTAAAAAAAAAAAAAAGAAAACCAAAAGGTTATAAAACCCATTAGAAAACTCTAATTAATAAAAAATGTGAACTTACAAAACATAAATTTGAAACCTATATTATCGTTCCATAAATTCACGTAAAAATAGTGATCCGAAGATAGGCAACATCAATAGCTCACTAAAATAAAAAAGTTACTTGTAAAACATTGAAAATGAAATCACATTATTCGCTCTTTTGTTTTAAAGAGCAAAGTTACAAACAAAGAGTGACTCTGGTATCATTACTGACTAATGGAAATATTTCTGGGCAGATTTTTCCAGTGGCTGAAACACTCTCTCTTGGCTCTATGACATCAGCTGGGGAAATGTCCAGGAGATCATTGGAAGTGAAATCTAAAACTTTCCACTGATGTCTTCATCTTGAAATACCTCTCTCCTTTTTGATAAGTGTGAGGAGATTTGGGGGGTCAAGTTTTCTCTCTGTTGTAGAGGCTGCCTGCTTCAGAGAGCCACTGGAGCTCATTGCTCTCCGTGGAGTGTTTCCATTCGTCTTTGTCCTCATGAGTCTGTGGCAGGGCTTCCGACGTCTATCCCTGCCTGTCCGCTGGTTCAGAAAGTCTTTGAGCAGAGCTGAGGTTGTTCTTTTTTCTTTTCTTTTCTTTTCTTTTCTTTTCTTTTCTTTCCTTTCCTTTCCTTTCCTTTCCCCTTTCCTTTTTCCTTTCCTTTCCTTTCCTTTCTTTCCTTCCTTTCCTTCCTTTCTTTCCTTTCTTTTTTCTTTCTTTCTTTCTTTTTCTTTCTTTCTTTCTTTCCTTCCTTCCTTCCTTCCTTCCTTTCTTTCCTTTCTTTCCTTCCTTTCCTTCCTTTCTTTCATTTCTTTCCTTTCTTTCAAGATTTATTTATTTATTAGGGCTCCTGGGTGGCTTGGTTGGTTAAGCATCCTCTCTCTGTCTCTCAAATAAATAACTAAAATCTCTTAAAAAATTATTTATTTGAGAGAGAGCACAGCGGGAGGGTCAGAGGGAGAGGGAGAGAGAGACTCTCAAGCCAGACTCCATGCTGAGCACACAGCCCGACGCAGGGCTTGATGTCACAACCCTGAGATCGCGACCTGAGCCGGAACCAAGACTTAGACACTTAACCAACTGCACCCCCCGGGCGCCCCTGAGGTTGTTCTTTCAATAGAGCTTTGCCTTGGGGATCGCTGTGTCCTTTTCCTTCTAGGGAATGAGGAGGTGTAGAAAAATGTTGGGGGGCCATATTGTCAGAGCAGAGGCCTGCCCGATCCACATCCTAGCTGTATGCATACTTGCTGTGTGATCCTGGGCAAATGACTTCACCTCTCTGTGCCTCATTTTCTCATCTGTTAAGTGAGAATAAGGTTGTTGTGAGGATTAAATGAGTCAATATGTAAAGCACTTAGAAGAGTCCTAGCACATAGCGAGCACTATGCAAGGGTTAGGTTTTATTATTCCTGTGGATGTGGTTGTGGTGGTGGTTATGAAGGCGTTCTAAATGCACACACCATGATAAATTAACCCTTTTCATGCGGTAGGTATTTGTCAGGAGGTAATGATTTCAAGTTCACAGTCTTATATCAAAATGATGGTATTACATCAACAAAAACATGGGCATTTTAGTACTTTAAACTAGGAAGGCAAACAGGAATGCAGGAAACTGGGAAGGGGTTGATGCCTCGACACGTTGCCTAGGACCAGAGAAAGGGCACAGGGTACCATCCAAGTCACGCCGATGCTCCCAGGCCTGACATAGAGCAGGTGCGCCAGGGAACCGGCAAACTTTGATCTACTGTTGGATAAAGTTCAGGCTTCTTGCAGTTTTTTAAAATCTCTGGATTTGATGAAACCAATTGCCTTCATCCATTCAGCAAATATATATTTTTTAAAGATTTTATTTATTTATTTGACAGACAGCGAGAGAGGGAACACAAGCAGGGGGAGTGGGAGAGGGAGAAGCAGGCTTCCCGCTGAGCGGGGAGCCCGATGCGGGGCTCGATCCCAGGACCCTGGGATCGTGACCTGAGCCGAAGGCAGACGCCTAACGACTGAGCCACCCAGGCGCCCCTCAGCAAATATTTTTTTAGCATCTCCCGCCGGCCAGGCACAGTGCTGGGCCCTGGGAGGCAGGGGCAGCCCAGTGTGGCAGGGAGAGAAGAGGGGAAGCTGCTGAGGAGTGAGTCTTTACTACTGATCCGGGTGGCTCAGCCTGCGCAGGCCTGACTGCTCTGTGTGTGTGTGTGTTTCTCCTGTCCCCACCCTAGGAGGTGTCAGAGCTGGAGCTGACTATCCAGAAGTCCAGGCAAAATGACACTCGGCCCCGAGAGGTGCTTCTGGTCCTCAGTGCAAACAAGAACATGCTCCTGCAGTTACAGGCCCCAGGAATCCCACTCAACCTGGCCTTCGTGAGTGTGTTACCTCCAACCGTGGCCTGAGGCTCTGGCCATGGGAGGCCCCTGCTGTCTGTCTCTGTGGGCCAAGCTCTCCTGCCCCAGCAGCGCTGCTTCTCTTTTTCATTCTGACATTATTCACCGTGACATTACTCACCCTGCCTGGTGAATCCCATGGGGCCCTGCCTGAGAGAACCCAGGCAGCAGGGTCTGGGGTGAAGAGTCCAAACCCAGATGTGGGAGTCAGGTTGATGGGCAACCCTGGCCAAGTCCAGTCCTCTTGCATAGCCGGTCTTCCCATCTGCCCAGTGGCAGAATCGGATCCAGTGACCTCCCATAAAGTAATCTTGTCACTGTCTTTGAAAAAGTTACAAGATATGTTTGAAAATATTTAAGTGCAAAGGAAAAGGAAACCTAACGATGTATTAATCGTGGCTATGGCGGGGACATGGGAATAGGAGAGGCATTTATTTATTTGTGCTTTATACTTCGTTGAATTTGCAAGATTTGCTCTAATGAACACGGCCTACATTGGAGAAAAAATATTTTGCAAAAATTCCAGTTTTAAGTGTCAGGCACGTCCACCAGAGAGAGGTCAACGGGCTGGGACCCACAGCAAGGGGTGGGGGCCAGGGCTGGAGGAGCTGGGGTGGCCTGTGGGCACTGCCTCCCCCACTGGAAGGCCCTGGGAGGTGGTCCCCAGATGCGAGCAGCTGCTGTTTACAGCCAGAGAAAGCAGAGGGCAGGGGTGGGGGCGGACAGCAAAGCTAACAAGAGGGAGAGAAACACCAGGAAAAATGGAACTAGGAAGAGCCAGCTTGTTGTGGGAGGGACAGATAGACAGGCACTCAGAGAGAGGAGGAGGAGAGCTGGGATCCAAAGACAGATCCAGACCCAGGGCTGCCTGGGAGACAGGCCCAGAGACGGAGAGAGGCTGGGGGTGGGGTGAGGAATCCAGGCTCGAAGCAGCACAGCAGAGACAGACGGACAGGGCCAGGGAGCCATGAACTGGACCAGCTCCATGTGGAACTTCCCTCTGTTCCCAGTGGGGTAAATTGAGGGCCCGTGGGGAGCCAGGGCTTGCCAGGGCTCCTCCTCCCCCTTAACTCTTCCCCCCGCTTCCCCTTCCCGTTCCTGGGCCCTGCAGGCAGGGATCTGAGCCCCAGTGGGGCCCAGGGTGACACAGGGAATATGAAACGCAGGGCAGGAAGGTCGCGGCAGCTGCTGGCTCTGGTCTGGGCCAGGCCTTCCTCCTCCTCAGAGCTAAGAATAGTCAGGCGATGGGGGTGGGGCACTGTCGGAGCTGCGGGGGGTGAGAAGGGGAGGTTACAGCCACCTGAAGGGGGGCGGGGACTCCACCAGAGGGGTCACAGTTGGGTTTGCAGCTTGGGCCTCCAGCCCTGACCCAGCACCGGGTGACTGACAAAACGCCTCGCCTTTAATCCCTGTCACATCCCCATTTTACAGATGATGACCCTGGGAGTCAGACTGGGTAAAGGTCCCTAACCTCCTCCCGCTCTAAAACACTGCCCAGCCCTTCCATCGTGGGGTCTGAGCTCCTCACCCAGGCGCTCATCACTTTGCCCCCTTACTTAAATCCTGCTCCATTCTAGGTGGACCATTCTATGGTATCTTGTCTACTGCCACTGCCAGGCAGTCCCCCTTAGTATCTAGCCTGAAGCCCTTATACTGCCGTTGCTTCAGAGCAATGCCCCTGGCTTTGAAGATGGAATGCAAAGGAACTCTGAGTCTGGGGCCCCGGTAGAACACCTCTTCCAGGAAGTCTTCCCTGTTTCCTTCCACCACGGTCTCTCCTTGAGGCCCGGGCAGTAGAGGCGGTGAGGTGCTAGAGTCACCCACATTCCCATCCCTGTGCATCCAGAGGCCTGTCTTGTTCCCTTGCTTCTGTTAAATAACATCCTCTGTCTTCTGGTGTTTCAAGTGACTTGAGGCAGGACTAGTTTCTGGATGGCAAGATCCCCCAGGGCAGGGACAATCCCCATTAGGCTTTCATTCATTCATTGATTCATCTGTTTCTCCTTCCCTTCCCTCCTCCCTCCCCTTGTGCAGGGAGCACCTGCTGGGTGCTAGGTGTGTGGGTAAAGCTGACGTGTCAGGAGAGTCAAGTATTTCCCAGTGCCTACTATGTGTCCGGCACCATGCGGGATAGGCAGGGCAGACGCTGTGTCTCACAGACCCTAGCCACATGATGTCACAAGTGTGGGTGGTATGAGTAAGACTGTGGAGGGGTGGGGAGGTGATGTTTGGACAGTTGGATGAACAAGGATGTGTCTCCGTCCGGCACCAGGTGTGGAAGGGCTCTGGGTTGACTTCAGATCTATCAACCTCAGCATTCTCAGCTCTGCCTCCTCCTCTCAGCCAACTGGCTGCCTCCCCAAATTACCTCCCAACCTCCTGAATGGGACAGAGGGGGCTCGGGCCCAGGAACAGCACCCTGAGCCCTGCTGTGTCTTCCTAGAACCCCAAACTGATCTTCCAAGGGCACCCAGGAGTCAATACCACACAGCTGCCACCCTTCACCACCCAGAAGCAGTTCCTCGACTGGGCAGAAACGAAGGGCCCCATTGCATCTATCGCTGAGCTGAACGACCCTCAAAGCATCCTCCTCCGTCTGGACCAAGGTCAGCTTCCCCCGCAGCTTCTCTGGGCTCAGCACTCAGCTCTGAAGAAATGTGAATTCTCCTGGCCCATTCTCAGATGTGGACACCAAGGCTCCAAAATGGGATGTGATTTGCCCCAGGTCACATATAACAAGTCCATGCTCTATGGGGACAGTAATTTTTGGCCTAGAAAGCAGCACTTTTATTTATTGCGCACCTACTATGTGCTCAGTCCTATGCTAGGCATTTGGGGACTCTGTGCAGACAGACCCAGATCCTGCCGTTCTGGAGCCAACACTGGTGAGGAGATGACAGCAAATATGTACACAGATGAATAATTCCATAATTCCATAATAGTTGAATAATTACAATTCCATATAGTAATTCCAAAGTAATTCCATAATTTCAAAAATTCCATAATTTCCGGTCATGGTAAATGCCATAGGAAAGAGAAAAGTGAGGTGATGTGCTGGTGGTCGCAGGGTTGCACACCTAACACGTGCCATGGGTTCGTGCCTTTATTAACCCTGTGTCCACAGGCCAGGGGGCTTGCCCCCAGTCACATGGCAGTAAGTGGTGGAGGGGAGATTTCAATTCAGGTCCTCCCAGGCACCCCACTTCTTTGCTGCTCCATCCTGCCCACCTCCCCCTTTACTGTGGGTGAGGGTGGGCCTCTGTATTAGTGCCAGGCTTTTCAGGGAGGGAACTGAGGTGTGCTTGTCCCCACAGCCCCGAGGGTACCATCCTCCTGCAATCCGGAACCCCTCACGGACATGGGCCACACTCTTGAATGGAGCCCGCTCACTCGCGCCTCTGTCCGGGGCTGCCATTTGGAAGGTGTGCCTGGCCACAAGGAAGCGCACATCGTGAGGGTCCTGCCAGGCACCGAGACCGGGTAAGGGTGCCCGCCCCCGCCCACATCAAGCCCCGCCCACATCAAGCCCCGCCCATCCCTGGCTCGGTAAGAGTGTCGTTGCCACCACCTTAGCTCTGGGGCCCGCCCCTGCTGGCCAAGCCCCGCCCACTTCCGCGCCCCGCCCGCCGGCCGACAGTGACCAGGTGAAAGCGCTCAGCTGCTGCCCACCTGACCGCAGGCCTAGTCCCCGCCCGACCAGTCTCCATCAGGCCCCGCCCAACCCCACATTCCTGCCCCACGCTGACGCCAGGGTCATTCTCCCCGCAGGCCCCGGACAGTGACCGTCAAGGTGGAGCTGCGTTGTGCTTCAGGGGATCCCGACGCTGTGCTTATCCTGCAAGGTCCATCCTACGTGTCCTGGCTCATCGACGCCAACCACAACATGCAGATCTGGGTGAGTCTTGCTCCGCGACCCAGACAGCCGGGCACAGGCCTCGCCAAGGCTCTCCGGAGAGAAAACCCAAACTCCCGGCATCAGCACCCCAGCCCTGAGCCCTTACACACCCACCCCCTTGCTCTGTGCACTAGCTATTCTTCAAACCTTCACCCAGATGGTACCTCCTCCACGAAGCCTTCCATCATCCCCTAGGAAGGCCCCTACCCCAGCCCACAGGGCCAGGGAAGATTCCTGGAGAAGCGAACCCCAGGCTGGTTTGAAGGACAAGCAGGAGTCGGTAGATGAGGGGAGGTGGCCCAAGGGGAGGAAACAAGTAGGAGCAAAGGATAGAGTGGCACCGAGGCCTGGCATAACCGTGGCTGGCCCTGGTGGCGCCCCTGCCAGGCTGCATGCCCCCCTGACTGTGTCTGTGGCTCCCTGCTCTGTCATTAGACCACTGGTGAATACTCCTTCAAGATCTTTCCAGAGAAGAACATCCGTGGCTTCGTGCTCCCGGATACACCCCAAGGCCTGCTAGGGGAGGCCCGGAGACTCAACGCCAGCATGGTAGCGTCCTTTGTGGAGCTCCCTCTGGCCAGTGTCGTCTCACTGCAGGCCCACAGCTGCGGTGAGCACCCTCTTCCCTTCCTTTGCCCTCTCCTGGGATCAGTGGCCTTGGGACCGCTGTGTGAGCAGGGTGCTTGCGGCAGCCGGCGGGAACCCCATCTTCCCCGCCTGCAGGCGAGGACAGTGAAAGTCGCTAGTTAGGGAAGCACTCGGTGCCCGGTGCCCAGGGAGCGCTCAGTGACTTGCCTGCCGGCCTCTGCTGCCCGGCAGGTGGTGGGCCGCAGACCTCTCCCCCACCCGTCCGGACCACCCCTCCCAAGGAGAGCTGCAACCAGGAGCTGCTCCTGTCCCTGATCCAGCCCAACTGCTCCAAAGATGTCATGACTGTGGTGCTCAAGAAAGATCTCATCTCGGTAAGGGAACCCCTGGGGACGTGGGTAGCTGGTCCTTCCTTTAGGCCAAGAGTCTTGGGGTCCTGACCCAGGCAGGGAGACAAATCCCATCCCTCTGCAAGCCTCAGTTCTTCCACTTGTGAAATGGGTTTGATAATGGTAACTGCCGTGCAGGAAGAATTAAATGAGGTCTGACACGCTAAGCCAGATGTGGTGCACAGTAAGTGCTCAGCAAACAGGTACTAGTCATCATTAATTAATCCTAAATGCAGGCTGAGCCCGGCGGGCACTCAACACAATATCTATACAGTATGATCTCTGCCCGACTGAAGAACAAGGGTATTTACTATAAGAATAACACTGGATTTAATTTTTATTTTTTTAAAGATTTTATTTATGGGGTGCCTGGGTGGCTCAGTCATTAAGCGTCTGCCTTCGGCTCAGGTCATGATCCTGGGGTCCTGGGACCGACCCCGCATCGGGCTCTCTGCTCTGCGGGAAGCCTGCTTCTCCCTCTCCCACTCCCCCTGCTTGTGTTTCCTCTCTTGCTGTGTCTCTGTCAAATAAATAAAATCTTTTAAAGATTTTATTTATTTATTTGACAGTCACCATATAATGGGCACTCTTCTGTGTCTCGCTTGTTACACTCAGTGTTACAGCTTTGAGGTTTAACTGTGGTGTTGTGTGTATTTATTCATTTTATAAATGAGCTACCGTTCATTTATCCATTCTACTGTTGAGGAGCATTGCGGTTGTTTCCCATTTGAGGCGAGTAAGAATAAACGGCTGTGTACCTTCCGGTACAAGTCTTAGGTTGACATAAACACTCATATCAATTAGGTACATGCCCCGAGGCGGAGCCGCTGGGTCGCTGGGCAGGCAGAGGTTTAGCCAAATAATTTCGGGAAGCAGACGGACCAACCAATCCCCAGTCCACTCGTCATGTAGGAAACGAGAGCAATTTTTTGAACTTTTTATTTGGAAATGATTTTAAGCTCACAGAAAAGTTGTAAGAATGAGAATAGTACAAACAGCCCACTTGTACACCCTTTGCTCAGATAAAATTATTTCATATCATGGGGAGATATATATATCTACACACAACCATTTGCATGCATATCGCAAGAATGTATAGATAGAAACACATAACGTAGGATTATATGTGTATGTGTGTTATATGTTATAACATTCACACATGCATGGGTATGTATATATGCTTCTATATAACTTGTCCTGACTGATTTAAGCATAGACTTTATACCTCATGGTTCTTTATATATAAAGACTCCAGTGTGTATTTCCTAAGCATAGGGATATTCTCCTACATAACCACAGTACAGTTAGCAACTTCGGTGGAATTAAGGTTGATTCAATAGTTTTATTTAATCTACCACTCACATTTTTTTTTTTTTTAAGATTTATTTATTTATTTGAGAGAGAGAGAGAGCACAAGCAGGAGGGGTAGAGGGAGAGAGAATCTCAAGCAGGGTCTACTCTGAGCATGGAGCCTGACACAGGGCTTGACCTCACGACCCTGAGATCATGACCTCAGCTGGAACCAAGAGTCACCCCCTCAACTGATTGCGCCATCCAGGCGCCCCAACCACTCATTTCTTACTGTGTGTTTTTTTCTAAAGATTTTATTTACTTGACAGAGAGAGAGACAGCGAGAGAGGGAACACAAGCAGGGGGAGTGGGAGAGGGAGAAGCAGGCTTCCCGCTGAGCAGGGAGCCCGATGTGGGGCTCAATCCCAGGACCCCAGGACCATGACCTGAGCCACAGGCAAATGCTTAACGACTGAGCCACCCCCACCCACGTGCCCCAATGCTGGTTTTTTTTTTTAATGTGAAAAATTAGAAAAGAAATCTCAACCTTCCTTCCCAAAGACCGTGGCTACCAATATTTTAGTGTGTTTCTTTCTGGAATGTGTCCTCTGTGTATTTCTTATATGGTGTCATCATCTCCAATGCACTTGTCTCCTGCTATATTCACTTACTGTATTTTTAGAACTTTGACATATGTACTTAATGCCGCTTTAATCACAAATTATTTCATCATATTGGCATGCTATAATTAACTCCTCCCTTGTTAGACATTTAGGTTGCTTCCAATTGTGCGACATTATAAATACACAGAAAATATCACCAGGCATTCTTTATGTAGGATTGTTTTCTTAGGCTAGATTTCCACATTCGTGAGATTGCTGGGTCAGAATGCATGAATATTCTGTAAGTTTTGATACATGTTGCCAACCCGCTTTCCAAAAGAGAATTCCAATTTTCACTGCCAATTTAGGAGAGCACTTTGATTTCTCTCTCCAGACTATTATCTTTGTTTAAAAAAAAGAAAAAATCTTTGCTGGGACGCCTGACTGGCTCAGTGGGTGGAGCATGCAACTCTTGATCTTGGGATCATGAGTTCAAGCCCCACGTTGGGTGGCAGAGTGTGCTTAAAAAATAAAAATTTAAAAAAAGTAATAGAATTTTAAAAATTAAAAAAACCTTTGCCAACGTGAGAGGTGGGACATGGTGTTCCATTCTTGTTTCAATTTATAATTCTTTGATTAGTAGTGAGTGTGGGCATGACTCCATGTGACTTATAATAACCTAAGGCTCTTTATCAACGTAGCTCAGTATTTTTCTTGATTTTTATAAGCATTTTACATGAAGAAAAAAAGTTGGGACCCTTCGTCCACCATTCTAATTTGAAATAATTTATCTTTATTCTAAAGTTTGGCTACAGTGATTTTTGTGTTTAGGGACATTTATTTTTATTTTTTTGTGAGTAAAGCGATAGAAGTTTATTAAGTGAAGATACAGAAAAAGCTCTCAAGAGTGAGAGGAGTCCCGATAGGGTTGCCCTTGTTTAGGGACATTTTAAAACATTGGGCCATCCTAGGTGCCCATCTTCCCCTGTGTGATTTCTCCGGGCCTGAGGCAGGAGATCTCAGCCAGAGCCTTGACAAATCACCCATGACCTCAGGGATCTTTAGAATGACACTTAAATCTATAGTTAAGTGCACATGGACATTTTTGGGGGCTGTGGGGTACAGGGGCGATATGAAGTATCACCTGTCTGCTACCCATCTCTTCTCCCCCTCTACCTCCATCTGGCCCGGCAGGTGCCAGGAAGTGGAGACCATGCAGGGTCAGCACTAGCCGGCATGACTGCTGCCCAGTCCAAATTAAAACAAAACAAAACAAAACAAAAAAAACCCTGCCATTTTCTCTGAGTACAGCATCCGTATAGAAGAAAATACAAAGAAAAGGGTCTGAACAGAATCACCCCAACATGGAACATTCTGCCCTCTCATTGACTTAAGAAATGGGGTCAGTGTGCAGAATTTGGATCCCAGGGTATGTGTCACTGGGGCTTCACCCAGAGTCATTTTTATTTGGTGGGCTGTTATCTCCTCAGGTGTTATCTACCTGAGGAGGAGCGCAGTGAGGGTGGCATTCTGGAGATGTGAGTTAGCTGGATTCAAGTGGGAACTCCAACAGCTCACTCAACTCAAAGACGCCAAGATTCTTCGATCCTAAGAGCGTGACTGAAAAATTCTAAGATTGATTCTACTAGGACAGGAGATGACAAACTGTGGCCCTCTGTGTGTTTTTGTAAATAAGTTTTATTAGCATACAGCCACACCCATCATTTACATATGTTCTATAGCTGCTTTCAGGCTCTGATGGCAAAGTTGGGTTAATTACAACAGAGACCACATAACCCACAAAACCTAACAGATTCACCATCCAGCCCTTTATTGGAAAAATTTGCCAACTCTGGATCTAAGAGTCTAGGGTTTTGTTTTTGTTTTTTTAGTTTATTTGAGAGGAAGAGAGTGGGGTGAGGGGCAGAGGGAGAAGTAGACTCCTTGCTGAGCAGGGAGCCCAATGCAGGGCTCCAACCCGGGACTCTAGGATTGTGACCTGAGCCAAAGGCAGACACCCAACAGACTGAGCCACCCAGGCGCCCCAGAGTCTAGGGTTCTGAGACTGGATTATGCTGGTGGGATCTCCATGCCCATGGGGCTGTGGGCAATGATTATATGTAGAACTCAAATGAATGTTTTTAATACATCTGCATTTATTCTAATTACACATATTAGGAGAAAAGTAGCAAATCAAGCTCATGCTGTCACAGATATTATTGCTTAGGACAAGGCTAAGTACAAAAGTGAGTGTAGTCCAGGAAAAGTATTATCTTAAATGGTGTAGTCTGATAAGATCTAACAAAAATGAAGAGGGGAGGAGAGGAATGGCTGTGATTCGGGAGCCCTGAGTTCGGTCAGTCCTTGGTGCTGGGGTGTGAGGGACAGGCTCCAGAAGGCCCCCTCACACCTCCTGACGCTGCCCCTCCACTCCAACCCTGGCCCAGACCCTGAGGTGCGCCATCACAAGCCTGACCTTCTCGGACCCCAGCTGCCAGGCTGAGGACAGAGGTGACCAGTTTGTCTTGCGCAGCACCTACTCCAACTGTGGCATGAAAGTGACAGAAAATGTGGTCAGGAATGAGGTAAGAAAAAGGGCGGGCAGGAAAGGGATCGGCCAGCTTAGCTGGTGCCTCCTTTACCTTCCAGGCCAGTGGGCCTTTGAGGGGGGGGGGTGTGGTGCTCAGTAGGAAGACAAGCTTATTAGCCATTGGTTGCCTCAGTCCCCGCATCCATAAAATGGGTGTGTTGGGTGGGATACCCTCTGGAGTACTTCCTGGCTCTGACCTGTTCCTTGGCTCTTTTCCTGCAGGTGGTGGTCAACCTCTTGTCAAGCTCATCACCGCAGTGGGTGAGATGGATGGTTACCATGCTAACCCGTCTGGTTCAGGGTCCTGGTGCCCCTTCCTGGCCTGGGAGGGGAGCGGGCCTCAGGAAACTCAGGCCCCGATCCCGGCAAGCCATGTTGTCTTCAGGGTGCCTCAGCCTCCCCTTTTGTACAAGGGGAGCAGCACTGTTTCGGGTTCCATTCTCAGCCTCTCAAGCCAGAAAGTTCTAGTACATACTGGCTGTGTGGCCTTGTACAAATCAGTGAAGCTTTCTGGACCCAAAGGCCGTCTCTGTAAACAGGGGCCTAAAAAAGGATCTCCGCCGTGGGGGTGCTTATGAGCAGTCACTGATAGGACACATGGGAAAGCATTCACCCAGGCCCGGCACAGAGCAAGTTCTTGATAGATTAGCTTTGTTTTAAAGGAGGGCCAGGCAGCAACCGGGGACCATGGCTCGTGCTCCCACCCCCACCCCTCACCTTTCTAGCCGGGTGCCCCCCGACTGACCACGCCCCCGTATCTCCCACAGAAGAAGGTGCACTGCATAAACATGGAGAGCCTCTCCTTCCAGCTGGGCCTGTACCTCAGCCCGCACTTCCTCCAGGTCTCCCACACCATCGAGCTGGGGCAACAGGGCTTTGTGCAGGTACGGGACTTGACCTCTCAGGCCCGCCCACTCTTGGGATTCTCAGCCTTTCCCTGCACCATTAGTAGAGGGGAGGTGTGCACCGGACCCCCCAGAGGAGGGAGCCGGCGGGGTACATGGCAGAGGGGAGGGACAGCACAGAGACACTGGGTGGAATGTCCCCTCCTCGTTTGCTCTAGGCGGACCCAGGGCTGTCCTTCCACCGCCAGGGTGGAGCCTCAGAATGAATCTAGCGTATTTCACGAGGGCAGCGCTGAGTAACTGACCATGCGCCGTCACTCTTACCTGCCCATGTAGGTGAGCATGTCCCCATCGATCCCGGAGCTCATGCTCCAGCTGGACAACTGCCACCTGGATTTGGGGCCTGACGCGGACACCGTGGAACTCATCCAGAGCCAGACCGCCAAGGGCAGCTGTGTAAGCCTGCTGTCCCCAGGCCCTGGTGGGGACGTGCGCTTCAGCTTCCTCCTCCGTGGCTACATGGTGCCCACACCCACGACTGGCACCCTCAGCTGCACCATAGCCCTGCGTTCGAGGAGCTTGTCCCCGGTGAGTGGGGCCCCAGCTTCAAGGGTGGCTTCGGGTCTAGGGTTTCCAGGAAGGGATGCGACAGCCCATGATGTGGGACCAGCTGGTAAGGGGCAAAACCAGACTGGTGTGTGGTTTCTGGTTACCAAGGCTACTCCTTCTGCCACCCTACAGCCTTCTGAGGCTTTGCTGTGTATTGGACATTAGTAGGATTTGCAGCTGTGTCCATCCATCCTTCCTTCCACTATCCATCCTTCCTTGCTTATCAATCCTCCCATCCATCCTTCATCCCTTTTTCTTTCTTCCATCCTTCATCCCTTTTTTTCTTCCATCCTTTTTTCTTCCATCCATTCATCCTTCTTTCCTTTTCTTCCATCCATCCTTCCACTATCCATCCTTCCAACCACTTATACTTCCACCATCTATCCCTCCATCCACTCATCCTTCCACCATCCATTCATCCTTTGCAGTCATCCTCCCACCCATCCTTCCATCTATCTATCCATCCATCCTTCCATCCACCCACCCTTTCTTCCTTCCATTCATCCTTCTACCATCCTTCCATCCTTCATGCCTTTCTTCCTTCCTTCCTTCCATCCATCCTTATCCCATCCCCCTCCCATCTGTCCTTTTCTTTCATCTATCCACAGTCCCTCTTTCCCACCCAGTCATCCATTCATAGTCCTTCCACCATCCCTGTCAGCCAGCCAGCCTCCTACCATCCCACCCAGTCATCCCTTGATCCGTCCACCCACGAATCCATGCACTCACCCATCTTTCCACGTGGTATAGTCACCAATGTCATTGTATTAAACAGGAGATCTCAGCAAAGAGGGTTAAGATAAAGGACACAAAATTCTGATTTTTCTCCTTCACCATCCAGTGGGGATCCCTGTCCTCAGGCACACAGCCTTGGACACACATCCCCAGGTCCTGGCACACACAAGGGTCTCCAGGATTAGAAACTTTTCTGGTTGTATGAAGCTAGGCAAGCCTTTGGGGCCACTCCTGAGTGGGTCTTCCCCTCTCAGTGAGCATGGGCCTCTGGGCTAACCTGACTCATCTCTCCCAGGTGTTCACAAGGGTCACAGATGCAGTGTAGAGTGGCCCTACAACCCTCATGGGATTCGGGAGCCTCCCAGGGAACATCCTAGTAGCAGCCAAGGGTTGTCCACCCAACACCCTCCCTCAGCATCGATCTCCCAGGACTTGCCCAAAGGCTCACAGCTAGAAAGTGGTGGGATAGGATCCAAAGCCAAGGCCCCAGGGCGGGTTGTGACAGGCCATGGTCACAGAGCCAGGAAATAAGCCCAGTCACTGCCTCCTGCAGGCTGTGCTATCCACCACTCTCTTTTCCTCCCCCAGGACGCCCACAGGACTATCTCCACGCGTCTGAACATCGTCAGCCCTGGCCTGCCTGGTGAGTCTCCCTAGGGTTCCAGTGGCTGAGGCCAGTGTGGGACCTGATGGGTGGCCCAGAGGGGTACAGCATAGACACATGCAGGGAGGACCCCAGAAAGAGCATCCCTGGGAGCAGGGGCAGAAGGGCCCCCAGCAGCATAGTGTAGGATCCATGCTGTTATCTTCTAGATAGAAAGCCTTTGCTCTTGACTACCCCATGGACCAGATCCCAGGCATCTAGGTTTTCTTAATCCCCAAATGCTAGCTGACCTTGCTTAGGGTGGGGGTAGAGGTCCTGGAATCAAATGAGGCAGAAGGCATGCTGGAGCCGGGCTGGCCTCACCTTCTTAAGGCCCCCAGTGTGGAGGATGCTCCTTCAGCCCAGCACCCTCCAGCCTCCTTTTTTATTCCCTGTGGGCCCAGGCCCCCACCAGGCAGAAAAGGTCACTGATACTGGGGGTAAAGGTCGGGGGCACCTGCTTCCTTGCCACCGTACCTGGGTTAGGATAGAGCCCTGACCCCAGCCCATGACCAAGAGAACAGGGCCAATTACCCCATTGCATCGATGGGAACTCAGTGTCCAAGGGGAAGCCCATAGTCACCCAGGAGTCAGGAGTGTGGATGGAATGAGGCCTGGGAAAACCCAAGAGCAGAGCTGAAGAGCCCTCAGAAGTACTCCGGCCCATTCCTACCATAGTAGGAATTCCTACCTACCCACTCCCAGGCCCCACTTACTTTTAGCTCAGATTATACCATCCATTCTCCCTAAAAGTGCATCTCCATCAGCCTTGGAAGGCAGAGGCATGGCCCAAAGGCCTGGCTGGGCGGATGGTCAGAACAGCCATGGCTCAGTGCCAGGCATGGGTGTGATGAATCCATCTGCTAGATGAGAAGACTGAGACCCAGAGAAGTCAGGGTCAGTGGCCGAGCTGGGACTGACGCCCAAACCTGTGCCCCTGGCCAGCACAACACAGTAGGGGACTAGGGAGGGGGCCAGAGCACTGACTGCAGCCATCCTTCCCTTGCGCGCACAGACAAAGGCCTCGTCCTGCCCGCTGTGCTGGGCATCACCTTCGGCGCCTTCCTCATCGGGGCCCTGCTCACCGCCGCGCTCTGGTACATCTACTCGCACACGCGTGAGTATCCCAGGCCCCCACCATGAGTGCTCAGGGTCCCTCTGCCACCATCACCAGGGGGGAGCCCGGGGGAGCCTCTGGGGGAGTGGGGAGCCCCGGCCGGGGCCCTGACCTCCGCCCCTGCCCCCAGGTCCCCCCGGCAAGCGGGAGCCCGTGGTGGCGGTGGCTGCCCCGGCCTCCTCAGAGACCAGTAGCACCAACCACAGCATTGGGAGCACCCAGAGCACCCCCTGCTCCACCAGCAGTGTGGCGTAGCACCCGGCCCGGAGACCTGCGGGCCCCCCAGCCAGCGCTCGCCCGGCAGCCACCAGCTGGGAACCACTGGCCATGAACTTATCCCGGGACCCCAAGCCCTCCACTCGACCAAGGATGGACCATGCCCTCTGCACCCACCCCTCCTGCCTCCCTCAGAGGCCTGCTGCCAGCGGGGGCACCAGCTCGGAACACCTTGGGGGTCCCCCCACCCCACCGAACCTTCAAACCCACTGGGCCCGGACTACGGCTGCCCAGGACCACGGAGAGAGAGAGAGACCACTGCCCTATAAGTCCACACTGTTGTAGAAACCGAGTCCCTGTAGTTTTCACCTGGATCCAGCACCTGGTGACCTGGGCTGGGTGGGAGGGAAGAACTCAAAACAGACTCACCCAGGCCTCCTGCACGGAAACAGAAGAGGGCCAGCCCAGAGCCACCTGGACCTGCTCCCAGCGGCCTCCACACCTGGCCTGGCACTACTCTGGCAAGGGAAACAGAAGCCTAGGGGTGCCCAGCCTGGGAAGAGGGGAGCCTAGCTCCTCCCGCAACTGTCACATGGGGACTCCCCCCGCTCCCGAGGCAGGCATCTGATGGGAAGTGGCCCTACTGTCTGTCTGGCCTGGACCCACCCCTATATACTCACCACCAATAAATTAGACCATGAAATCCATGCTGGGCTGGGCAGGGACAAGGGGTGGGAAGCCTAAAATGGGTGGGGAGGTGACAGCTCTGGGGTTAAATCCTGAATCTGCCACCGAATTGGCTACGTGACTGTGGCCAGGGACCGTGACTTGAGCCAGCCACAGTTCCCTCATCTGTCACAAGGTCTCTGGGGGGAGGTCTGTAAATCCGCGCCTGGCCTGTGGCCAACGGACCTGAGTCCAGTGTTCTGGCCGCAGACAGACCCCCTGAGGCTCAGGGGGTGGGGGTGGCTTGTCCCAGGCCCTACAGCCTGGGTTCCTCCCCTGTCCAGTTCCTGGACCAGCTGCAGCCCTCATGCCCCTATTGTGTGCTAACGGAGCTAGAGATTGAGTCGTTCAAACATTTTGCCATTTCCTTTTTTTAAGAAAGTTAAAGGCTTTAATTGACTCCAGCCATCCTCTGTCTCTAGTGGGCCCCAGGCAGGAGCCCTCTCTTCCCCAGAAGGCCACTAAGAGGTAATCTATCAACCAGCACCCAGCAGGACCCTAGGCCTGGCCAGGCAGCTCACATAGTGAGCTGGGCCGGAGCCAGGAGGCAGGCAAAGGTGGCAAGGGAGGTGGGCTGCATAGTCTGGCCTGCTACAACAGTGGGAGAACCAGGAAGCCCTCGGGCTGTCTCAGGAGGAAGGAGAGGCCAAAGGCACCCTAGGCTCAGAGGATGTCCCATCTTGGCCTCCCCCGCTCTAGCCCTCGATCTTGCTGCCCAGAGCCCGGGCCCCTGGGCCAGTCTGGACAGAATCAGAAAAGCCGACAACAAAAGGCACCTAACAGGAGTTCATGGAGAGCTGCAGGGCAGGCGTGGGAGAACCCCCATTTCCACCCCCACTGCCTGGGCTACTGGGACAGGGCAGGCTCCAGCAGCTTCAGGACGCCGCCCACCAGGTGCAAGCTGCCCGTGACCAGTACATGGATGGCGGCAGCCTCGCGGAGCACACCGGCCCCGCTGCCTGCCACAGGGTGGGCAAGGAGGCCCTGTGGGGGACTGGGTGGCTGAAAGACAGGGTCCCGGCCTTGGCTGATCCACTGCAGGGCGTGCGAGATGCAGCTGAAGACGAGGGAGCTGGTGCTATGGGTGCAGGGTGGGTGGGAAGCCAGCAGCGAGGATGTGGGCTCACCAGGCTCCGGGCTGGGGGGGCTCCAGAGGTCTGGGCTGGCCTGCGCCTCGGCCAGGTGGCTCCAGTACTGTTGGTGAGCGAAGCAACGGAGCAGCACCTGGTCCAGGGTCACCATGAAGTTCTGCTGGTCTGCGGGGCATAAGGATGGGCGCGTCAGCCACAGGGACCGGGGGGGGGGGGGGGGGGGGGGGGCGCTGTGAGCACCTGCTCAAAGCCAGGCCCTTGGGGCGCCTGGGTGGCTCAGTCGTTAAGCGTCTGCCTTCGGCTCAGGTCATGATCCCAGGGTCCTGGGATCAAGCCCCACGGTGGGCCCCTTGCTCAGCGGGAAGCCTGCTTCTCCCTCCCCCACTCCCCCCTGCTTGTGCTCCCTCTCTCGCTGTCTTTCTCTCTGTCAAATGAATAAAATCTTAAAAAAAAAAAACCAAAGCCAGGCCCTTTACCCGCACCATCGGGCCTCACAGTGGGCCGTGCTGGGAGGAAACGGAGACGCAGATGGGGACTTGCCGCCGGTCCCAGAGCTGGTGGGAAGCAGGGCCAGGCAGCTTAGCTCCAAAGCTGGGGCTTTTGCCCGCTGAACACATCTCCCCACCCTAGCTTCACTGCCTTCAACTGTAAAGCAGAGTCCGGCACGCAGGTGGGCATGAGTAGAATGCGGATTCCTGGACTCTCCCCAACTGTCCGATGTGGGGCCGGGGGATCTGCATTTTTTTTTTTACACTATTTCAAATTTTTTTGAACGTGACCCACAGTAAAAAATACACTTTATGATGGCAACTCAGTACTCCCACAGGTGTATACAAGTGTCTGGGACAGAACTGTCATAAAACAATACCTACCCTTCGTGCAAGGCATTTCATTTTAAAAATGCTGGTTTATACCCACTAAATTGATTGTAAAGCCATCGGTGGGTTGCAGCCCGCAGTTTGAAAACCATTCCCCGTCCCCCGCACCAGTAATTCTGTCCTGGTACCACGGTCACAATATCCAAAACGCACCAGAGTGTTTCTCTCTACAATAAACCTAGCTCCTTCCCTGGACCCCCTGTTTTGAAGCCCCCACTGTCACCATCAGAGCGGCCCACTGAAGGGCCTGCCACCCCCTGCCCACGCCCAGAGGCCATGCCTGTCACCTCTCACCTGCGTTGCCAGCACACGACACCTCCGTCAGGTTAGGGCAGAAAACAGCATAGTCAAACTGACAGGGCTAGGCCAAGAGGAAGAACTTGATGTCAGAGTCCCGAGAGGATGCCCCACCACCCCGACTTGCACAGAGCAGCCCCCCGGGCGCCCCCCCAACAACATCCCCATCTCTGGAGATGCCCCCACCCAGCTAAACTGCAGTGAAACTTTATAAACCCAGCCATAGCCCCTCAGCGGCCCGTCTAGCTCAGTATTCCCTGCAGGCCCGCAGCCTGGGCAGCACGGCCCACTGTACAGATGGGAACACTGAGGCTGGGGAAGGGGGACTTGCTTAAGACCACCCAGCTATCCAGGATGGGGAAAGGCTTTGTCTGCACAATGAGAGAGATGAACAGCTTCAGCCTCCTGGTCTGTGAAATAGGAAATGATCCCCAGGACCCACTTCGGCCCTGACAGCTAAGGGCACCTCAACTTCCCTGAGCAGAGAGGGGCCCCTACATGCTCTATTAACTCAGAAACTCCTTAAACCATCTCTGAAATGCCATCTCTTGTCTAGAGTCATATGCTAGTGGTTGAAGGGGCATGCCAAGCTAGTCCTATACCTTACGCCCCTACCTGGTCCTCCCTGTAACTCTGGGCTTCAGCTTGACCCCGCAGGATGAGGGCAGTGACCTACCTGGGCCTAGACCTCCCTACGAGCCCGGTGCCTTTACATTTAATCCTCACTACCGTTCAGGGAAGCCCCATTTCAGAGTCAGAGGCCCAGGGATTAAGGCACCTCTGGGGATCCCAAGGCCAGAACCAGGGGCCACCAGAACCCGACCACCCCCCAGCTGCCCCTCACCCGCAGCAGCTTCAGCAGGGCCGCGGAATCCCGGTCCCCGGTGGAGTTGAAGAGCAAGATGCGTACCTCAGGGCCGCTGGGGGGGGGGGGGGGGGGGGGGGGGGGGGGGGGGGGGGG